>NC_091285.1:279586307-279886307 GCF_032444005.1 Ranitomeya imitator | reverse complement strand
GTACCAAATACCTGCAATGTCTGCTCCTAGAAGTAACAGCGCACCCCGACGCGCGTTTCGGATTAAATCCTTCATCAGGGGGTGATGTACAAGTGGGACCGGAGAGTTTATATACAGACGCCGATGAGAAGGAGCGGAAGCGTTAGCGGTGCATGCGCCGCCCGGAGGACCCGGAAGTGGACAGACCTGTGTCACATTACCCGGCAGCAGGTATTTAGTACCATTCTTATTACTCTGCCTGGCGGCCGCGGCCGTTCGGCGACGTGGGATTTCCGTGACAGACAGACAGACAAAAGTGTCCCTTAGACGATTATATATATACTAGATGGTGGCCCGATTCTAACGCATCAGGTATTCTAGAATATGTATGTATGTACAGTATGTCGCACTGTGAGTGGGGGTTAAATACCGCGCCAATATCGCTGATTGGTCGCGTCCAGCTGGCCGATCAGCGAAGCGTGGTTCAAATCTGGCGCCAATTCGCTGCCAGACTGCGCCTCTCGCTGATTGGTCACGGCCAGCCGGGCACAACCAATGACCGAAGCGGTGTTTAAATACTGCGCCAATATCACTGATTCGTCGCGGCCGGCCGTGAGCTACCAATCACTGAAGCAGTGTTTAAATCCCGCACCAATTTCGCTGATTGGTCGTGGCTGGCCGGGCACAACCAATGACCGAAGCGGTGTTTAAATACCGCACCAATATCGCTGATTGGTCGCTGCCGGCCGGGCGCGACCAATCAGTGCAGCGTGGTTTAAATCCCTCGTCAATTCGCGGCTGGACTGAGTCTGTCGCTGATTGGTTGCAGGATGATGGGGTTCGGGGTGCTGGATGTCGGGGGTTGGGGTGCAGGATATAGTACAGCCACGTAGCATATAACAAAGTCACGTAGTATATAGCATAGCCACGCAGTATGTAGTATATAGCACAGCCACATAGTATATAGCACAGCCACATAGTATATAGCACAGCCCGTAGTATATAGCACAGCCACGAAGTATATAGTACAGCCACATAGTATATAGCAGCCACATGGTATATAGCAGACACGTAGTATATAGCAGCCACTTGGTATAAAGCAGCCACATAGTATATAGCACAGCCATGTAGTATATAGCACAGCTACGTATTATATAGCAGACCCACGTAGTATATAGCACAGCCACATAGTATATAACACAGTCCACGTACTATATAACAGAAAGCCACGTAGTATATAGCAGTCACATAGTATATAGCACACCCCATAGTATATAGCACAGCCACGTAGTATATAGCACAGCCACATAGTATATAGCACAGCCATGTAGTATACTGCAGCCACATAGTATATAGCAGACACATAGTATATAGCAGCCATGTAGTATATAGCACAGCCCATAGTATATAGCACAGCCACGTAGTGTATAGTCCAGCCACATAGTATATAGCACAGCCCGTAGTATATAGCACAGCCACGTAGTATATAGCACAGCCACGTAGTATACAGCAGCCACATAGTATATAGCAGACACATAGTATATAGCAGCCATGTAGTATATAGCAGCCACATAGTATATATCACAGCCACGTAGTATATAGCACAGCCATATAGTATATAGCACAGCCACGTAGTATATAGCAGCCACATAGTATATAGCAGCCACATAGTATATAGCAGCCACATAGTATATAGCAGCCACGTAGTATATAGCACAGCCATATAGTATATAGCACAGCCACGTAGTATATAGCAGCCACATAGTATATAGCAGCCACATAGTATGTAGCAGCCACATAGTATATAGCAGCCACATAGTATATAGCACAGCCACGTAGTATATAGCACAGCCACATAGTATATAGCACAGCCACGTAGTATATGGCAACCACGTAGAAAATAACACAGCCCACACAGTATATAACACTGCCCACGTAGTATATATCAGTCACGCAGTATATAACATAGCCCATGTAGTATACAGCAGTGTGGGCACCATATCTCTGTTAAAAAAAAGTCAAAAGTATTGACACCCCTGCAATTCTGTCAGATAATACTCAGTTTCTTCCTGAAAATGATTGCAAACACAAATTCTTTGGTATTATTATCTTCATTTAATTTGTCTTAAATGAAAAAAACACAAAAAGAATTGTCCTAAAGCCAAATTGGATATAATTCCACACCAAACATAAAAAAAGGGTGGAAAAAAGTATTGGCACTGTTCGAAAAATCTTGTGATGCTTCTCTAATTTGTGTAATTAACAGCACCTGTAACTTACCTGTGGCACCTAACAGGTGTTGGCAATAACTAAATCACACTTGCAGCCAGTTGACATGGATTAAAGTTGACTCAACCGCTGTCCTGCGTCCTTGTGTGTACCACATTGAGCATGGAGAAAAGAAAGAAGACCAAAGAACTGTCTGAGGACTTGAGAAACCAAAGTGTGAGGAAGCATGAGCAATCTCAAGGCTACAAGTCCATCTCCAAAGACCTGAATGTTCCTGTGTCTACCGTGCGCAGTGTCATCAAGAAGTTTAAAGAACATGGCACTGTGGCCAACCTTCCTAGATGTGGACGGAAAAGAAAAATTAACAAGAGATTTCAATGCAAGACTGTGTGGATGTTGGATAAAGAACCTCAAGTCCTCGACTAACGTCTAAACAAGTTCAAGCTGCCCTGCAGTCCGAGGGTACAACAGTGTCAACCCGTACTATCCGTCGGCGTCCGATTTTTGGAGTTTTGTGAGAAATGATCAATGTTTTGCTTTTTGCTTCATTCTCTTTTGTGTTTTTTTCTTTTAAGACAAATTAAATGAAGATAATAACAATAAAGAATTTGTGATTGCAATCATTTTCAGGAAGAAACTGAGTATTATCTGACAGAATTGCAGGGGTGTCAATACTTTTGGCCACAACTGTATATACTCACCCTCCGTTGTCCACCGATGCGCGCGAGCGGTGAGGCTGCCGTCAGCTTCCGTTCCCAGAGATGCATTGCGAAATTACCCAGATGACTTAGTGGTCTCGCGCGCATTGGTGGACGTTGAAAGGTGAGAATAGCACCATTTTTTTTTTTAATTATTTTTAACAAAGGCAAAGGCAGCATCAATAGTAAAAAGTTTGTCACACAGTGTTAATAGCAGCGTTAACAGACTGCGTTACACCGCGTTATGCCGCGGTGTAACGCAGTCGGTTTAACGGACTGCTACAACGATATGTGGGTGGCGGGCGCTGACTGGGAGGGGAGTATAGAAGGGGCACTGACTGCAGGGGAGTAGGAAGCGGCCATTTTGTGGCCGGACTGTGCCCGTCGCTGATTGGTCGCGGCCACCTGACCGCGACCAATCAGCGACTTGGGATTTCCGCGACAGACAGACAGAAAGACAGACAGAAAGACGGAAGTGACCCTTAGACAATTATATAGTAGATAGATAATATGATTCACCGTGCCGGCCATTCATATGACATTTAAATGCCCCATGAGTCGTGATTAATTCTAGTCATTATTTAGAAATAATATTTTTATTGAGACTAGATAATCGCTCACAATGCAATTTCCTATCAACTAACAGGGGTATGCAGGTGAGTGTGACACGTCTCCTTCCCTGATTAGCTGTTCCCTTTACCTGTGCAGCACAGGTATCACTAACAGAACTAAGCTGTAAAGGACATGACAACTTGTTTGCTTTCTTGGCTTGTCTGTTTAATATTGCAGTGTTACACCTCCTCCATGTCTCCTGATTAATGACTTCATGTTTTAGTGGGAAAGTAATTGAGCTGTTGGCTTTTCACTCATGATATACCAAGCCTTAGCAACAGTAACCAGAAGACTCTATTACAGCATTACGGTACCATCAGAATTTGTGACAATCATTAATAAGCCTTTCCTTGTAAATGAGTTTTGTAGTTCACTGGAAATAAAGTTTAAACTTTGCATGATGGACACTTATAAAATCTATCATTGTAAGTCAGAGAAAAAATGTCATCAATATACAGGGTCCGATGCATTTCAGAGTAAAGCTGCAGTGTATGGAGAAGGGTATTGTACGTTTAGATCCTAAATTATTTAGAAAGTGACATAATTATCATAATTCTACCTCTTTTTACCAGTACAATGGAACTGAGACTTATTAATCAAGATGTAATTGAACTATATAGATTCTGCTCTTATTCAAACTAATTCTACTCAGTCCCTTAGTTTTCAAAAGCTTAACCCCTTAGTGACAGAGCCAATTTGGTACTTAATGACCAGGCCAATTTTTGCAATTCTGACCACTGTCACTTTTATGAGGTTATAACTCTGGAACGCTTCAACGGATCCTGCTGATTCTGAGATTGTTTTTTCGTGACATATTGTACTTCATGTTAGTGGTAACATTTCTTCGATATTACTTGCGATTATTTATGAAAAAAACGGAAATATGGCGAAAATTTTTAAAATTTTGCAATTTTCAAACTTTGTATTTTTATGCCCTTAAATCAGAGAGATATGTCACAAAAAATTGTTAATAAATAACATTTCCCACATGTCTACTTTACATCAGCACAATTTTGGAAACAAAATTTTTTTTTGTTAGGGAGTTATAAGGGTTAAAAGTTGACCAGCAATTTCTCATTTTTACAACACCATTTTTTTTTAGGGACCACATCACATTTGAAGTCATTTTGAGGGGTCTATATGATAGAAAATAATGAAGTGTGACACCATTCTAAAAACTACACCCCTCAAGGTTCTCAAAACCACATTCAAGAAGTTTATTAACCCTTTACGTGCTTCACAGGAACTGAAACAATGTGGAAGGAAAAAATGAACATTTAACTTTTTTTTGCAAACCTCTTAATTCAGAACCATTTTTTTTATTTTCACAAGTGTAAAAACAGAAATGTAACCATAAATTTTGTTATGCAATTTCTCCTGAATACGCCAATACCCCATATGTGGGGGTAAACCACTTTTTGGACGCACCGCAGAACTTAGAAGTGAAGGAGCGCCGTTTGACTTTTTCAATGCAGAATTGGCTGGAATTGAGATCGGACGCCATGTCACGTTTAGAGAGCCCCTGATGTGCCTAAACAGTGGAAACCCCCCACAAGTGACACCATTTTGGAAACTAGACCCCTTAAGGAACTTATCTAGATGTGTGGCGAGCACTTTGAACCCCCATGTGCTTCACAGAAGTTTATAACGTAGAGCCGTGAAAAAAAAAATTGCATTTTTTCTACAAAAATGATCTTTTTGCCCACAAATATTTATTTTCACAAGGGTAACAGGAGAAATTAGACCACTAAAGTTGTTGTGCAATTTCTCCTGAGTACGTCGATACCCAATATGTGGGGATAAACCACTGTTTGGGCGCACCGCAGAGCTTGGAAGAGAAAGAGTGCCGTTTTACTTTTTCAATGTAGAACTGGCTGGAATTGAGATCGGACGCCATGTCGCGTTTGGAGAGCCCCTGATGTGCCTAAACAGTAGCAATCCCCCACAAGTGACCCCATTTTGGAAACTAGACCCCCCAAGGAACTTATCTAGATGTGTGGTGAGAACTTTGAATGCCCAAGTGCTTCACAGAAGTTTAGAATGCAGAGTCGTGAAAATAAAAAATATTTTTTTCCACAAAAAAGATATTGTAGCCCCCAAGTTTTTATTTTCACAAGGGTAACAGGAGAAATTGGACTGCAATAGTTGTTGTGCAATTTATCCCGAGTACGCTGATGCACTATATGTGGGGGTAAACCACTGTTTGGGCGCACGGCAGAGTTCGGAAGGGAAGGAGCGCCTTTTTGGAATGCAGACTTTGATAGAATGGTCTGTGGGCATTATGTTGCGATTGCAGAGCCCCTGATGTACCTAAACTGACCCCATTTTGGAAACTAGACCCCCCAAGGAACTTATCTAGATGTGTGGTGAGAACTTTGAATGCCCAAGTGCTTCACAGAAGTTTAGAATGCAGAGTCGTGAAAATAAAAAATTTTTTTTTTTCCACAAAAAAGATATTGTAGCCCCCAAGTTTTTATTTTCACAAGGGTAACAAGAGAAATTGGACCCCAGAAGTTGTTGTCCAATTTATCCCGAGTACGCTGATGCCCCATATGTGGGGGTAACCCACTGTTTGGGCGCACGGCGGAGCTCAGAAGGGAGGGAGCACCATTTGACTTTTTGAGCGCAAAATTGGCTGTCGTGTTTGGAGACCCCCTGATGTACCTAAACAGTGGAAACCCCCCAATTCTAGCTCCAACCCTAACCCCAACACACCCCTAACCCTAATCCCAACCTGATCCATAATCCTAATCACTAACCCTAACCATAATCACAACCCTTACCCCAAAACAACCCTAATGTCAACCTAACCATAACCCTAATCAAAACCCTAAATCCAACACACCCCTAATCCTAATCTCAACCCTAACCTCAAACCTAACCCTAATCCCAATACACCCCTAATCACAACCCTAACCTTAACCCTAATCCCAAACCTAACCCTAATCCCAAATGTAACCCTAATGCCAACCCTAACCCTAATACCAACCCTGATCCAAACCCTAACCCTAATCCCAGCTCTAACCCTAACTTTAGCCCCAACCCTAGCCCTAACTTTAGCCCCAACCCTAGCCCTAAGGCTACTTTCACACTTGCGTCGTTTGGCATTCCGTCGCAATCCGTCATTTTGGACAAGAAGCGGATCCTGCAAATGTGCCCGCAGGATGCGTTTTTTGCCCATAGACTTGTATTGCCGACGGATCGTGACGGATGGCCACACGTCGCGTCTGTCGTGCACTGGATCAGTTGTGTTTTGGCGGAGCGTCTGCACAAAAAAACGTTCAATGAAACGTTTTTTTGTACGTCGCATCCGCCATTTCTGACCGCGTATGCGTGGCCGTAACTCCGCCCCCTCCTCCCCAGGACATAGATTGCCCACGTTGTGCACAATTTTCACAACGTGCGTCGGTATGTTGGACCGACGCATTGCGACGGCCCCGTACCGACGTAAGTGTGAAAGAAGCCTAACCCTAAATTTAGCCCGAACCCTAACCCTAAATTTAGCCCCAACCCAAACCCTATATTTAGCCCCAACCCTAGCCGTAACCCTAGCCCTAACCCTAGCCCTAACCCTAGCCCTAACCCTACCCCTAACCCTAACCTAACCCTACCCCTAACCCTAACCTAACCCTACCCCTAACCCTAACCTTACCCCTAACCCTAACCCTACCCCTAACCTAACCCTACCCCTAACCCTACCCCTAACCCTAACCCTACCCCTAACCCTACCCCTAACCCTACCCCTAACCTTAACCCTACCCCTAACCCTAATTTTAGCCCCAACTGCTGTTCTCCTGCCGGCCGGCAGATGGAGACAGATGGCGGGCGTACTGGGCATGCGTCCGCCATGTTCTTCTGCCGGCGGCCAGGAGGAGCAGCAAGAGGATCCAGGGACACAGGTGAGTATTGTAGGGTCCCCGAATCCCCCTATTTCTCTGTCCTCTGATGTGCGATCACATCAGAGGACAGAGAATTACACTTTACTTTTTTTTTTTTTTTTTTTGCGGTCGCCGGTAAACAGTTAATTACCGGCGATCGCAAAACAGGGGTCGGTAAAACCGACCCCGATCATGCTCTTTGGGGTCTCGGCTACCCCCGGCAGCCGAGACCCCAAAGATTCTCCCGATGCCGGCCGGTGGGCGCACTGCGCATGCGCCCGCCATTTTGAAGATGGCGGCGCCCACCGGGAGACACGAGGAGCATCGGGGGAGCTAGGTGAGTATTGGGGGGCCACCTGGGACCCCTTTTCTCTGTCCTCCGATGTGCGATCACATCGGAGGACAGAGAAATTAAAAAGAGATCGCTTTTTTTTTTTTTTTGCGATCGCCGGTAAACGGTTAATTACCGGCGATCGCAAATGCGGGGTGGGTTAAAAAACCCCGAATCATGTTCTCTGGGGTCTCGGCTACCCCCGGCAGCCGAGACCCCGGAGAAAATCGGCCTCTGGGGGGCGCTATGTACTTTTTCCACAGCGCCGTTAATTAACGGGGCTGTGGTTTAAGTACCCTTAGCGGCCGCCGTTAAAAGGCGTATCGGCGGTGGCTAAGGGGTTAAAAAAGCCATTGAATTTGACTGATAAGTAGTGTTGAGCATTCCGATACTGAAATATCGGTTATTGACCGATATTCGCTGTATCGGAGTTCCGATACTTAGTTCCGATACTTTTAGAATATCGAATACCGGAATCGGAAGTTCCCATAATGCAATGAGCCAGTTTGATTTTATTAAGCCAGTGAGGATCCTAAGAAGTGTGGGCACATCCTGTTAGGCATGTTAGCCATGTTAACTAATGGCATGGCTGTGATTGGCTGCTGAAATGATGTCATGATGCACTATAAAAGCCGCCGCCGCCATTTTGGGTTCACTCTGCTGTGAATTTAGTTAGGGACAGGACACAGCTGTTCTGAGGGACAGTTTGAGCTAGCGATTTGCTTTATTGTGCTTTACCCAGGCTACTTTATCAACCGCTGTGTGAGAAGCTTTCTTTTGCCTTGCAGCGCTGTTCACGGCTGTCTGCGAGGTCTCTGTGTGTGAGTGCAACTCACGCTGTAGTGTGTTCTGCAGCCATCTCTGGTTGTAGTCCGCTCAGCATGCATCACTGCTTCATACATTGTCCTTTTTTGCATTAGTGCTGCTCATTTTTCCTGATTTCTCCTATTAGTGTGGTTCCATCAGTATCCAGCTAGATTGCTTGCAAACACTATAATGAGTAGATAGAGGAGCCTTTCTGCAGCCTTGCAGTGCTAGTGCACAGTTCTCTGCACTGTTCACGGCTGTCTGCGAGGTCTCTGTGTGTGAGTGCAGCTCACGCTGTAGTGTGTTCTGCAGCCATCTCTGGTTGTAGTCCGCTCAGCATGCGTCTCTGCCTCATACACTGTCCTTTTTTGCATTAGTGCTGCTCATTTTTCCTGATTTCTCCTATAAGTGTGGTTCCATCCGTATCCAGATAGATTGCTTGCAAACACTATATAAGAGTAGATAGAGGTGCCTTTCTGCAGCCTTGCAGCACTAGTGCACAGTTCTCTGCACTGTTCACGGCTGTCTGTGAGGTCTCTGTGTGTGAGTGCAGCTCATGCTGTAGTGTGTTCTGCAGCCACCTCTGGTTGTAGCCCGCTCAGCGTGTGTCACTGCCTCATACATTGTCCTTTTTTGCATTAGTGCTGCTCATTTTTCCTGATTTCTCCTATTAGTGTGGTTCAATCCGTATCCAGCTAGATAGCTTGCAAACACTATATAGGAGTAGATAGAGGAACCTTTCTGCAGCCTTGTTCCCTGCAGCCCCAGCCAGATTAGTATTAGCCTATTTTTTGGAGCCTCATCTATTGCATTGTAGGTTACCTTCCTGCATTGTAATAGCTACAAAAAGTTTGTGATACTATCGGTTTTACATCTTTGGGCACATTCAGTCTCTTTTTGTGAAAAAGAAAAAGTAAATAAAGTTCACCAAACACTCCACTTTACAGTTGTGTAGGCCACATTAGCTCATATTAAAGTCTAGTCCACACTTTATAAAATTAGCATTTCTTATACCTGTTAGCAGCTGTTCAGGAATAAGCACACTCAGCCCTTAGTACTTTTCTGCCTATCTTTATCAGTCTACCAAGATGAAGAAGGCAGGAAGTAAGGCACGTGGTCGTGGAGTTTCTGCAGGGAGAGGACGTGGGGATTCTGTGCCTGCTGCAGGCACCAGTGACTCAGCATCCCCCAGTTTTACCAGGGAACAGTCCTTTATGCGCAGCTTTGTAGGAGCTTGCCGTACCCCACTGCTGCGGGAGGACTAAATTGAAGCCGTTGTCGGATGGATGGCAGCTAACGCAGCGACTTCAATTAGTTCCAGATCCTCTCAGGTCCTGAGCACTGAAGAGCACCCATCTGTCTCTTCACCACCTGCCAAATTGCCCAGGCAGTCAGAGAGCCCTGGACAAGAGCCATCTCTACTTCTGTTCTCTGAATCTCTTGGCTTGGAAGGAGGGGGCCAGCCTAGCAGCATTCTAGAATTTGAAGAAGAGGTAGTATGCAGTGATGGGCAACCGCTTTGTCTCTCTGAATCTGAAGAGGCAGGTGGGCCAGTGCCTATGGTCAGCACACCTCAGTACGCATCTGATGATGAGACTCAGGTGCCACTTTCTGGTGTATAATGTGCTGTTGAGACTACCCAGGAGAAGCAGTTGTTTGAAGAGGGTGGTGTAGATGATGAGGTCCTTGACCCATCATGGCGTGAGGTACAGGAAGGTGGTGGGAGCAGCTCTGAGGAAGAGATTCCCCGAATGGCCCAAAAACGAGGGAGAGGGAGGGGGCAGACTTGGTTGCCCTTTAGCCTCCACTTCAGCACCAATTAGGAGCATGCATCTTCCAAAACCCAAAACCGGCACTCCCAAGACTTGCAGTGCCTGGTCCTTTTTTTACACAGTTGCAGATAACATTTGCTTTGTCAAATGCAAGCTGTGTAATCAGAAAGTGAAAATAGGGAAAAGAGTCAGCAACGTCAATACCACAAATATGTGGAAAGATGTGCGGACCAAGCACGTGGTGGAGTTACAAAGACACACTGAAGACCTAGGCCAACCTACAGCGCCACCTACCACCTCTTCAGCTCGTGTTGTAGCCTCTTCCTCCAGCTCACACACAACTGGTTCGGCTTCCTCACAGGATCGCCATGGAAGAACCTCTGGCACTGTTGTATAGAGACACAGTGTCATTCCACCCACAGCACCACGTTCCTTGTCATCCTCACACTCCCAGGCCAGTCTACAGCCATCGGTAGTACAGGCATGGGAGAAAAGGCACCCATACTCGGCAAACCACCCCTGAGCACAGGCTCTGAATGCTGGCATTGCAAAACTACTGTCCCTTGAAATGCTATCATTCAGGTTGGTGGAGACTGGCACCTTCCGTAACTTCATGGCAGTCCCACAATACAACGTGCCCAGCCACTTTTATTTCAGCAGGCAAGCCGTCCCTGCCCTGCAAAAGCATGTGGAGGGAAAAATTAAACATGCACTACTAAACGCCGTCAGTAGCAAGGTCCACCTGACCACCAATGCGTGGACCAGTAAGCAATGACAGGGACGATACCTTTCCCTCACTGCCCATTCGGTAAATGTTGTGGAGCCAGGTACAGATCTGGAGAGTGGTGCTGTATGTGTTCTGCCAACTCCAAGGATTGCAGGAATCCAATCTGTACACATTGACTCCTCCTCATACTCCAGTTCCTCTGAATCAGCGCTGCAGGAGCCATCACGGTCTAAGTTCACATGGACCCGTGAACGCTTATTTGTTACGACTGATATGAGCACAACCGTGGCCAAACGTCAACAGGCCGTATTGAAATTAATTTCTTTGGGGAATAGAAGCCACACAGCGCAGGAGCTCTGGAATGCCATCAAGCAGGAGAGCGACGTGTGGTTTGTGCCAGCGAATCTCCAGCCAGGCATGGTAGTGTGTGACAATGGCCGAAATCTGGTGGTAGCTCTAGGCTTAGGCAACCTCACTCACATCTCATGTCTGGCACATGTGCTCAACTTGGTCGTGCAGAGTTTTTTGAGGGACTCTCCGGATCTTGATGCACTGCTGCACAAGGTCTGCCTAGAGTGCGCTCACTTGCGGCGTTCCAGCATGGCAAGATCGTGCATTGCAGCTCTGCAGCACCGATTCTGCCTTCCGGAACATCGCATCATATGTGACCTACCCACCAGGTGGAATTCAACGTTACATATGTTGGAGAGGTTGTGTGAGCAGCAGGCAGCAGTAATGAAGTACCAGCTGCATCAGGCGCAAACAAGTTGCACTGCACGCCGTTCACACTTCACCACCACTGAGTGGGCCTCTATGAAGGACATCTGCCACGTTTTGCGTGCCTTCAATGATTCCACGCAGATGGCGAGTGCAGATGATGCACTAGTCAGCATGACTATCCCCTTTATCTGCCTGCTTGAAAAAACACTGCAAGCACTAAGGCAGGAGGTTTTGGAAGAGGTGGAGGATGAGGAGTCACAAATGCCATCTGCTTCTGGACAGTCTGAGCAACGTGGTTCCTCACAAAGGCCTAGGCAGGGGACACTTTGTGAGGAGGATGAGGAGGAGTTAATGGAGGAGGAAGACATCTGTCTAGAGGAGGGAGGTACACAACGCTCTAGTAGTCAGTATGTAGAGCGAGGGTGGGGTGATGCAGAGCAGGCAGAGATGACGCCTCAAGCAGGGTACAGCATTTCTTGGCCAGTTGGCAGTCTGCAGCACATGTTTGATTTCATACTGCAGTGCCTGTGAAACGACCACCGCATCGCCCACATTCTCAACACGGCTGATTATTGGGTGTCCACCCTCCTAGATCCTCGCTACCGGGACAAATTACAAAGCCTCATAACACCGTTGAACCGGGAGCGTAAGATGCGTGAGTACCAAGACACACTAGTGCATTCCATCATGTTCTCCATTCCACCCGAGAGCAGTGCTGCTAGTACTTTACAAAGCAGCTCAGTGCGTCGAGGCAGTGGAGGAAGCTCTGCACAAAGAGGGAGCAGAAGCAGCGCCTCTGCACAAGGCAAGACCAGTATGGCCCAAATGCGGCAAAGTTTTGTGTCCCCGCCGCAAATGTCTACACCATCACAGACGGCTCCAGTCAGCAGGTGGCAACGTTTCCGTCAGATGGTGACAGACTACATGTCTTGCCCTCTCAGTGTACTCCCAGACGGCTCTTCTCCCTTCAAGTTTTGGGTCTCTAAGCTGGATACATGGCCAGAGCTTAGCCAGTATGCATTGGAGGTGCTGGCTTGCCCTGCTGCTAGTGTATTATCGGAACGCGTCTTTAGTGCCGCAGGTGGTGTACTAACAGACCGTCGCATGCGACTATCCTCCGATAACATTGACCGGCTTACTTTTCTGAAAATGAACAAGGCCTGGATCTCGCAGGAATTTGCCAGTCCTCTTCCAGATTATATAATTGGTTGGCAACAGTATCCAGGTCTCCTTTTGTGTTCATGTTTCTACCACCTGAACTGTAATCCCTGGGCTCCAACACCGCCAGTTGCTGCTCAGAAGTGCCGTCTGCACAATCAACACTTGCTCTTGTGTTAGTGGGGTTCAGTAACGTCAGCTGATCCCCTGCTGTGTGTCCGGCAATTTCGCCTGCTCTGTCCACATTCACACGACTAATGATTTTAAACTAGCTCCAATTACAGTAGGCCTCTGGCTCCTCTCTGTTTTTAGTATTTACCCTGGGTTCCAGCACCACCAGCTGTTTACCAGCAGTGTCTTTGGCATGGGTACTCCCTCCTGTCCAGCCTGGTTCCAGCACGCCAGCTGTTTCCGGGTAGTGTCAACGTCACTTTGCATCCAATACGTTGTCCTGTCGTGTTGCGGTCGGGTTAGCCAACTCTATGGTGCCTGCAGTTTAGGTGCTTCCTATGTGGGCTGCGGGATCTGGCAATGAAGGCTGGTTCCGTAGTGCCAATAGGACAAGCACCCCCTGTAGGACTGTGGGTTTCGGTAACTCCGGCCGGCTCGCGGCCTTGCAATTTTTTTTTCATGTGTACCTTCTGCTGCCTATCTGAGTTCCAGTACCATTAGCTGGTTATTTGGAAGTCAATCTTGAATATGTCCCCCTGGGTTCCAGTAACATCAGCTGGTTCCAGGTAGTGCCTTTGGCTTAGGTGCCTCCTTCTCGGTATCTGAGTTCCACCAAAGTCTGCTGGTCCTTGGTAGTGCTTTCTGGCACAGGTACCTCCTGCTTAGTAACCGGGTTCCAGCACCATCAGCTGGTCCTCGGTAGTTCCATTGGCTCTTGTACCTTCTGCTACCCATCCGGGTTCCAGTACAGTCAGCTGGTTCTCGGCAGTTCCTCAGCCTTCTTGTACCTTCTGCTACATTTCCAAGTTCAAGCTTTTTGAAATGGTTTTTGGTAATCACTCTGGATCTCCCTGACAATGACCCTGAAGATGACGACCCTGAAGATGACGACCCTGAAGACCACCCCGAAGATGACGACAACCCTGAAGACGACAACCCTGAAGACGACGACCCTGAAGACCACCCCCAAAGAAGACCAAGAAGATGACCTTGAAGAAGATGACCAAGAGGACAAAGAACAAGAAGACAACCACCAAGATACAGAAGAACAAGAGTTAGAAGACCAAGAAGCAGAAGAACAAGAAGCTGCAGAACAAAAAGCAGAAGAACATTAAGCATAAGACTAAAAATCAGAGCAAAAGATATCATCTAAATTGTAAGCAGAAGAAGACTAAGCAGTGTATGGGGGTAAGTCCGTGCCTCCTCGTGGTGCCCTTGGAAAAAACCTGCTGCTGCAGGCCAAACTGAACGCGGACAAATCCTGTTCTAAATCTTTTGTGACAGGCAGAACGGAAGGTGTAATCTTCAAACTTTTATAGATAACAACTACAGGAATGCCTGTCACAAATAAGAATATGATGATGAAAAATAATATGAAGAAGATGAAGAAGTAGAATATGAAGAATAATAGTTGAAAAAGAAGAATATGAAGAATGTAAAAAAAAGAATAATAGGAAGAAGGTGGAGAAGAAGAAGATGAATAAGGTGAAGAAGACGTTGATGAAAAAGATGTGCTGAGGATGATGAAGGAGAAAGTGTGGGAGAAGTAAAAAAGAAGGTGAAGAGCATGGAAGTAGTGAAACATAAATATCTGACAAAATAAAAAAAAGCTTAACATAGTCAATATCTTTGTAACTCCAATTGTCTTAAAAAATATTTTAATTCCTGCTATTCCATTTGATTGGGCTAAACCTCTATGCCTTTAATGTCTCCTCCACCTCCCCCAATACACTCTACATTATTCTTAGTTGTTTTCCTTCATGTAGAATTAACCTACAAGGAAATAAAGGGTTTATTTTCATTCCGATATTTGTGTCCCATTGACTTGCATTGGTTTCCGGTATCGGAATCGGCAATATCCGATATTTTTTTGGGTATCAATCCAATCCAATCCGATCCGATATTTCCCGATATCGGAAGGTATCGCTCAACACTACTGATAAGTCGTTTGTGGACTGTGAACCCCTTAGCCACCGCCGATACGCCTTTTAACGGCGGCCGCTAAGGGTACTTAAACCACAGCGCCGTTAACTAACGGCGCTGTGGAAAAAGTGAATAGCGCCCCCCAGAGTCGGATTTTCTCCGGGGTCTCGGCTGCCGGCTGCCAGAGAACATGATTCGGGGGGGTTTGTACCGACCCCGCATTTGCGATCGCCGGTAATTAACCGTTTACCGGCGATCGCAAAAAAAAAACAAAAAACGCGATCTCTTTTTAAATTCTCTGTCCTCCGATGTGATCGCACATCAGAGGACAGAGAAAGGGGGTCCCAGATAGCCCCCCGATACTCACCTATCTCCCCCAATGCTCCTCATGGCTCCCGGTGGGCGCCGCCATCTTCAAAATGGCGGGCGCATGCGCAGTGCGCCCGCCGGCCGGCCCCGGGAGAATCTTTGGGGTCTCGGCAGCCGGGGGTAGCCGAGACCCCAAAGAGCATGATCGGGGTCGGTTTTACCGACCCCTGTTTTGCGATCGCCGGTAATTAACTGTTTACCGGCGACCGCAAAAAAAAAAAAAAGTCAAAGTGTAATTCTCTGTCCTCTGATGTGATCGCACATCAGAGGACAGAGAAATAGGGGGATTCGGGGACCCTGCCATACTCACCTGTGTCCCTGGGTCCTCCTGCTGCTCCTCCTGGCCGCCGGCAAAAGAAAATGGCAGGCGCATGCGCAGTGCGCCCGCCATCTGTCTCCATCTGCCGGCCGGGGCTAGGGGCTAGGGTTAGGGCTAGGGTTAGGGCTAGGGTTAGGGTTAGGCCTAGGGTTAGGGCTAGGGTTAGGGCTAGGGTTAGGGCTAGGGTTAAAGCTAGGGTTAGGGTTAAGGCTAGGGTTAGGGCTAGGGTTAGGGTTAGGGCTAGGGTTATGGCTAGGGTTAGGGCTAGGGTTAGGGCTAAGGCTAGGGTTAGGGTTGGGGCTAAATTCAGGGTCAGGTTTCTTTCACACTTACGTCGGTACGGGGCCGTCGCAATGCGTCGGCCCGACATACCGACGCACGTTGTGAAAATTGTCCACAACGTGGGCAGCGGATGTAGTTTTTCAACGCATCCGCTGCCCAATCTATGTCCTGGGGAGGAGGGGGCAGAGTTATGGCCACGCATGTGCTGTCAGAAATGGCGGACGCGACATACAAAAAACCGTTACATTGAACGTTTTTTGTGCCGACGGTCCGCCAAAACACAACTGATCCAGTGCACGACGGACGCGACGTGTGGCCATCCGTCACGATTCGCCGGCAATACAAGTCTATGGGCAAAAAACGCATCCTGCGGGCACATTTGGAGGATCCGTTTTTTGTCCAAAACGACAGATTGCGACGGATGCCAAACGACGCAAGTGTGAAAGTAGCTTTAGGGTTAGGGTTGGGGCTAAAGTTAGGGCTAGGGTTGGGGCTAAAGTTAAGGTTAGAATTGGGATTAGGGTTAGGGTTTGGATTAGAGTTGGTATTAGGGTTAGGGTTGGCATTAGGGTTACATTTGGGATTAGGGTTAGGTTTGGGATTAGGGTTAAGGTTAGGGTTGTGATTAGGGGTGTATTGGGATTAGGGTTAGGTTTGAGGTTAGGGTTGAGATTAGGATTAGGGTTGTGTTGGATTTAGGGTTTTGATTAGGGTTATGGTTAGGGTTGACATTAGGGTTGTTTTGGGGTAAGGGTTGTGATTATCGTTAGGGTTAGTGATTAGGATTATGGATTGGGTTGGGATTAGGGTTAGGGGTGTGTTGGGGTTAGGGTTGGAGCTAGAATTAGGGGGTTTCCACTGTTTAGTTACATCAGGGGGTCTCCAAACACGACAGCCAATTTTGCGCTCAAAAAGTCAAATGGTGCTCCCTCCCTTCTGAGCTCTGCCGTGCGCCCAAACAGTGGGTTACCCCCACATATATGGGGCATCAGCGTACTTGGGATAAATTGGACAACAACTTTTGGGGTCCAATTTCTCCTGTTACCCTTGTGAAAATAAAAATTTGGGGGCTAAAAAATCTTTTTTGTGGAAAAAAAAATATTTTTTTATTTTCACGACTCTACATTCTAAACTTCTGTGAAGCACTTGGGCATTCAAAGTTCTCACCACACATCTAGATAAGTTCCTTGGGGGGTCTAGTTTCCAAAATGGGGTCACTTGTGGGGGGTTACTACTGTTTAGGTACATCAGGGGCTCTGTAAACGCAACATAATGCCCGCAGACCATTCTATCAAAGTCTGCATTCCAAAACGGCGCTCCTTCCTTCCCAGCTCTGCCGTGCGCCCAAACAGTGGTTTACCCCCATATATGGGGTACCAGCCTACTCGGAACAAATTGGACAACAACTTTTGGGGTCTGATTTCTCTTGTTACCCTTGCGAAAATAAAAACTTGGGGGCTAAAAATCTTTTTTGTGGAAAAAAAAATATTTTTTATTTTCACGACTCTGCATTCTAAACTTTTGTGAAGCACTTGGGCAGGGTATCGACGTACTCAGGAGAAATTGCACTACAACTTTTGTGGTCTAATTTCTCCTGTTACCCTTGTGAAAATAAAAGTTTGGGGGCAAAAAGATCATTTTTGTAGAAAAAATGTGATTTTTTTATTTTCACGGCTCAACGTTATAAACTTCTGTGAAGCACATGGGGGTTCAAAGTGCTCACCACACATCTAGATAAGTTCCTTAAGGGGTCTAGTTTCCAAAATTGTGTCACTTGTGGGGGGTTTCCACTGTTTAGGCACATCAGGGGCTCTCCAAACGCGACATGGCGTCCGATCTCAATTCCAGACAATTCTACATTGAAAAAGTAAAACGGCACTCCTTCTCTTCCAAGCTCTGTGGTGCGCCCAAACAGTGGTTTACCCCCACATGTTGGGTATCGACGTACTCAGGAGAAATTGCACTACAACTTTTGTGGTCTAATTTCTCTTGTTACCCTTGTGAAAATAAAAAATTTGGGGGCAAAATGATCATTTTTGTAGAAAAAATGAGATTTTTTTATTTTCACGGCTCAACGTTATAAACTTCTCTGAAGCACATGGGGGTTCAAAGTGCTCACCACACATCTAGATAAGTTCCTTAAGGGGTCTAGTTTCCAAAATGGTGTCACTTGTGGGGGGTTTCCACTGTTTAGGCACATCAGGGGCTCTCCAAACGCGACATGGTGTCCAATCTCAACTCCTGCCAATTCTACATTGAAAAAGTAAAACAGCGCTCCTTCACTTCCAAGCTCTGCGGTGCGCCCGAACAGTCGTTTACCCCCACATATGGGGTATCAACGTATTCAGGAGAAATCGCACAACAACTTTTGTGGTCTAATTTTTCCTGTTACCCTTGTGAAAATAAGAATTTGTGGGCGAAAAGATCATTTTTGTGTAAACAAATGCGATTTTTTATTTTCACGGCTCTACGTTATAAACTTCTGTGAAGCTCTTGGGGGTTCAAAGTGCTCACCACACATCTAGATAAGTTCCTTAAGGGGTCTAGTTTACAAAATGGTGTCACTTGTGGGGGTTTCCACTGTTTAGGCACATCAGGGGCTCTCTAAGGCCGGCTTCACACTTGCGAGTTTTACGGACGTAAGAGCGCAGAAACTACGTCCGTAAAACTCGCAAAAAATACGGCACAATTATTCTCTATGCCCCTGCTCCTATCTGCCGTATTTTACTGATCAGTATTATACGGCTTTCTATGGCCGTACAAAATCGCAGCATGCTGCGTTTGTCACCGTACTGCGCAAGAAATACGCCAATGAAAGTCTATGGAAGCGTGAAAAATACGGATTACACACGGACAAGCAGTGTGACTTGCGAGAAATACGCAGCGCTGTTAGAGAGAAAAGCCGGCAATTCAGTGCGGTGTACAGTAAAATCACACTGACAGCTTACAGTCCAATAGATAGAATAAATGTGTACACATAGAATAGGTATATATATATATATATATGTCAGTGAGACACATATATGTATATATATTAATATTTATTCCAGCGCTAGACAGCTTGAAAGCCGGTAATTCAATTACCGGCTTTTTCTTTCTCCTTCCTAAACCCGACATGGTTTACATACAGTAAACCCGACATGGTTTACATACAGTAAACCATGTCTTCTCTCCATTTTTTTTGCAGATTCCACACTACTAATGTCAGTAGTGTGTATCTGCAAAATTTGGCTGTTCTAGCTCTTAAAATAAAGGGTTAAATGGCGGAAAAAATTGGCGTGGGATCCCGCGCAATTTTCTCCGCCAGAGTAGTAAAGCCAGTGACTGAGGGCAGATATTAATAGCCTGGAGAGGGTCCACGGTTATTGCCCCCCCCCCTGGCTAAAAACATCTGCCCCCAGCCACCCCAGAAAAGGCACATCTGGAAGATGCGCCTATTCTGGCACTTGGCCACTCTCTTCCCATTCCCGTGTAGCGGTGGGATATGGGGTAATGAAGGGTTAATGCCACCTTGCTATTGTAAGGTGACATTAAGCCTAATTAATAATGGAGTGGCGTCAATTATGACACCTATCCATTATTAATCCAATTGTAGTAAAGGGTTAAATAAAACACAAACACATTATTTCAAATTATTTTAATGAAATAAAAACAATGGTTGTTGGAGTATTTTATTCTACGCCCAATCCAGTCACTGAAGACCCTCGTTCTGTAAGTAAAAAAACATAATAAACCAACAATATCCTTACCCTCCGCAGATCTGTAACGTCCAACGATGTAAATCCTTCTGAAGGGGTTAAAACATTTTGCAGCAAGGAGTTCCGCTAATGCAGGCTGCTCCTTGTTGCAAAACCCCGGGGAATGAGGCTAAATATAGATCAATGATCTATATTTAGCTTCATTAGTGGTGAGGCGCCCTCTGGTGGATGTTCATAGATCATGGGAACTTTCCTAGAAAGCTCCCACTTGGCCACTCTCTTCCCATTCCCGTGTAGCGGTGCGATATGGGGTAATGAAGGGTTAATGCCACCTTGCTATTGTAAGGTGACATTAAGCCTAATTAATAATGGAGTGGCGTCAATTATGACACCTATCCATTATTAATCCAATTGTAGTAAAGGGTTAAATAAAACACAAACACATTATTTAAAATTATTTTAATGAAATAAAAACAATGGTTGTTGGAGTATTTTATTCTACGCCCAATCCAGTCACTGAAGACCCTCGTTCTGTAAGTAAAAAAACATAATAAACCAACAATATCCTTACCCTCCGCAGATCTGTAACGTCCCCAGGCTTTCTAGGAAAGTTCCCACGATCTATGAACATCCAGCAGAGGGCGCCTCACCGCAAATGAAGCTAAATATAGATCATTGATCTATATTTAGCCTCATTCCCCGGGGTTTTGCAGCAAGGAGCAGCCTGCATGAGCGGAACTCCTTGCTGCAAAATGTTTTAACCCCTTCAGAAGGATCTACATTGTTGGACGTTACAGATCTGCGGAGGGTAAGGATATTGTTGGTTTATTATGTTTTTTTACTTACAGAACGAGGGTCTTCAGTGACTGGATTGGGCGTAGAATAAAATACTCCAACAACCATTGTTTTTATTTCATTAAAATAATTTTAAATAATGTGTTTGTGTTTTATTTAACCCTTTACTACAATTGGATTAATAATGGATAGGTGTCATAATTGACGCCACTCCATTATTAATTAGGCTTAATGTCACCTTACAATAGCAAGGTGGCATTAACCCTTCATTACCCCATATCCCACCGCTACACGGGAATGGGAAGAGAGTGGCCAAGTGCCAGAATAGGCGCATCTTCCAGATGTGCCTTTTCTGGGGTGGCTGGGGGCAGATGTTTTTAGCCAGGGGGGGGCCAATAACCGTGGACCCTCTCCAGGCTATTAATATCTGCCCTCAGTCACTGGCTTTACTACTCTGGCGGAGAAAATTGTGCGGGAGCCCACGCCAATTTCTTCCGCCATTTAACCCTTTAATTTACTAGCTAGAACGGCCAAATTTTGCAGATACACACTACTGACATTAGTAGTGTGGAATCTGCAAAAAAAAAGGAGAGAAGACATGGTTTACTGTATGTAAACCATGTCTCAAATCATGTCGGGCTTTAGGAAGGAGAAAGAAAAAGCCGGTAATTGAATTACCGGCTTTCAAGCTGTATAGCGCTGGAAAAAATATTAATATATATACATGTATGTGTCTACTGACATATATATATATATATATATATATATATATATATATATATAGACAGTATATATATATATATTTTTTTCTTTTTGGGACACATGGATCACTTCTGTAGCGGTATGTTGGTTTTGCAAGCCTGCGAGAAAACCACGCAGTACGGATGCCATACGGATTACATACGGAGGATGCCATGCGCAAAAAACGCTGACACACCCTGCCTACGGAGGAGCTACGGACCACTATTTTCGGGACTTTTCAGCGTATTACGGCCGTAATATACGGACCGTATTTTCATACGCTGAGTGTGAAGCCGGCCTAAACGTGACATGGCGTCCGATCTCAATTCCAGCCAATTCTGCATTGAAAAAGTCAAACGGCGCTCCTTCACTTCCAAGTTCTGCGGTGCGCCCAAACAGTGGTTTACCCCCACATATGGGGTATTGGCGTATTCAGGAGAAATTGCATAACAAAATTTTTGGTTACATTTCTGTTTTTACACTTGTGAAAATAAAAAAAATGGTTCTGAATTAAAATGTTTGCAAAAAAAAGTTAAATGTTCATTTTTTCCTTCCACATTGTTTCAGTTCCTGTGAAGCGCGTAAAGGGTTAATAAACTTCTTGAATGTGGTTTTGAGAACCTTGAGGGGTGTAGTTTTTAGAATGGTGTCACACTTGGTTATTTTCTATCATATAGACCCCTCAAAATGACTTCAAATGTGATGTGGTCCCTAAAAAAAAAAGGTGTTGTAAAAATGAGAAATTGCTGGTCAACGTTTAACCCTTATAACTCCCTAACAAAAAAAAATTTTGTTTCCAAAATTGTGCTGATGTGAAGTAGACATGTGGGAAATGTTATTTATTAACTATTTTTTGTGACATATCTCTCTGATTTAAGGGCATAAAAATACAAAGTTTGAAAATTGCAAAATTTTAAAAATTTTCGCCATATTTCCGTTTTTTTCATAAATAATCGCAAGTAATATCGAAGAAATGTTACCACTAACATGAAGTACAATATGTCACGAAAAAACAATCTCAGAATCAGCGGGATATGTTGAAGCGTTCCAGAGTTATAACCTCATAAAGTGACAGTGGTCAGAATTGCAAAAATTGGCTCGGTCATTAAGTACCAAATTGGCTCTGTCACTAAGGAGTTAAACCCTTTATTTAATAACAAGTGAATGAGATAAAGGGTCTGGAATTATTCCCAAGTGTTGATTTTACATCTGATAGATGTTTGTGAAAAACGCTCAATCTACGGTCCTAAGAAGTATCAATGCAAATGAACCATCACGGAGATGGAAAAAAAAGCCAAAACATAAAAATATGTAATTAATAGGGTTTACCAAGCTGTTTAAAAGGCTGCACAGGCACAAATTCAGCTAAATAAAAGTAAGTACTGGATACTAGCCAATTTATTCCTCTCCAATCTAGCGCCACATCGCCTATCGTATCTTGGCTCCAGGGCCAGTTTTAGGCAAAGTGGGGCCCTAGGCAAAGTTTAAAATGGGGCCCCAAATGCTAACATATTGCACACCACACAGAAGCATTTGGATTGTATTTACATGCGCTGAGTTCAGGCCGCCAAATGAGTGTGATCGACAATATTGAAATCGTTCAACGCTTGTTTCCCGGCCTCTTTCTAACGTCTGAGAAAGAATGATGGGGACAGAATGATCACTAATAGATCACTAACAGATCACCATACAGTATCATGTTATCAGTAGCACATCTACCGTTTACACCGGCAACATGCTGCTGAGAACAATTATTTTTATTATGGCATAAGCAATCCAATCAATCCATGAATATGCAGCATTTTTCTTGTTTAGTATAATACACCTCATATTCCTCAATATTGTTAGAATCTGTTTTGTTTTTGACCATCCACCATCTTGTTGTGGTCTTCTGGCTGCTGGTCTTTTTCCCCTGGTGCTGGGTTGCCTTAGGTCAGGTGATGGTATCACCCTTTATTACCCAGCACCTGCCTCCCATTCCTTGCAGTGTTAATCCGCTAGAGTTCTGGCTAGGTGCTTGGATAGCTTCTGTGTTTGATATTGTGCCGTTCTGGGATCTCTGGTTCTGCTATCTTTAGTTTCTGTTTTCAGTTGGTTTCTGCAGCCGTCTCTGTGTTTTCTATTAGGAGGTGACCTGTTTTAATACTCAGTCCTTAGATCTTTCAGGGACCTCCTTCCCCCTATCTATAGGTCTTCGCTGAGATTAACCTAGGATCGTTGGTGGGTCTATTCTCAAGAAATGGGTCGCCCACTCCATTGTAGGGTATGTTGTGAATTCTGCTCTTGGGCTCCCTCCGGTGGTTATGAGTGGTAGTGCTGCGGTAGTTGGATCGCAGCATTTATCAGGTGTATCCATTTTTTGCAATTTGGGCTGGGCTATTTAAGTCCTACTTTATCCTTTGTCAGTGCCAGTTGTCCATTGTTTTTGGAGGATTCTCATCCATACTTGGTCTCTCCTGGTCTGCTGTTCATTTCTTCAAAGATAAGTTCTGGCCTTGTTTTTGCTGTCCACCTGCTGTGGACCTTATAGTCTGTGCATTTTCTTGTTTTGTTTTGTCCAGCTTTGTCTGTGAAGGATTTTTTGCAGCCTAGCTGTGTCTCTGGAGATGCAGATATACCCTCCATGTCTTTAGTCAGATGTGGAGTTTTGTATTTTCTGTGGTGGATATTTTCTAGTGTTTTAATACTGACCGCATAGTACTCTGTCCTATTCTTCCTTTTTAGCTAGTATGGCCTCCTATGCTAAATCCTGATTTCATGTCTGCGTATGTTATTTCCCTCTCCTTTCACAGTCAATATTTGTGGGCGGCTGTCTATCCTTTGGGTATTTTCTCTGAGGCAAGATAGTTTTCCTGTTTCTGTCTTTAGGGGTAGTTAGTTCTTAGGCTGTGTCGAGGGGTCTAGGGAGTGTTAGATACCCCCCACGGCTACTTCTAGTTGCGCTGCTAGTTCAGGGTTTGCGGTCAGTAAAGGTACCACCTTCTCCAGAGTACGTCTCATGCTGCTCCTAGGCCACCAGATCATAACAAGGGTATCAGCCTAGTCTCAGTACAGGGTCAGTTTCCTCCTTCTATCCTAGTTCTGTGTTGTAGTTCCGTAACACATATATTATAATGTGCACCACAGTCCTCTATATTGTAAAATGCACACCCATAGTCCTCCATATAATATAATATGCCCCATAGTCCTCTATATAGTATAATACACTCCTCAGTCCTCCATATAGTATTATACACTTCCCATAGTCCTCCATATAGTATAATACACTCCTCATAGTCCTCCATATATTAAAATACACTGCTCAGTCCTCCACAAAGTATAATACACTCCTCATAGTGCTCCATTTAGTATAATGCACCGCCATAGTCATCCATGTACTTCAATTCACTTCCCATGGTATAATGCACCCCATAGTTCTTCATATAGTATAATGTATTCCCCATAGTCCTCGATACAGTATAATGCAGCCCACATATAGTATAATGCAGCCACCCCACAGAGTATAATGCAACCACCCCACAGAGTATAATGTAACCCCCACAGAATATAATGCATCCCCCCTCATATAGTACAATGTAGCCCCCTCATAGAGTATGATGCAATCACCCCTCATAGAATATAAATATAATACAGCCCCCCATAGAATATAATGTAGCCCCGAATAGAATAGAATACAGCCCACCTCCCCATAGTATATAATGTAGCCCCCCACAGTATATAACACAGCCTCCCCCAAAGAATATAATGTATAATGCTTTGCTATGGTATGACTATCGGAATTATAAGGATAATCATTCAAAGTTTGAAATTTGCTATTTTTTTACATTTCTGTCAAAATTCTGATATTTTCTATAAGTAAACACAAAACAAATCGACCTAAATTTACCATTATCATAAATCATAAAGTGCCACAAAAAACAATCTGAAAATCACTGGGATTTGTTGAAGCATTCCAGAGTTATTACCACATAAAGTGACGCTGGCCAGAATTGCAAAATCTGGCTCCGTCACTATGAGGTTAAGTGCCTGTATTTATCTACCATAGCATTTTACCATCATATGGCTATTTGACTGTACATGACGATTTTCCATTACTGACATGCTTTCTCTTTATGTATTTTTTTTTTTACTTGTGTTGCTCTTTTTGTACTTAATATAAACATGATATACAAGATATAAGATGCTGTTATACATTTAAATAGTCTACTAATTTTTTGTAGGATGATATACCATTTTGTGGGAGTCAGAATGAAGAAATAAAAAGCATTTCAATGACTGCTTTCATTTTTATTTGTTTTCATGCTGTCCATGGTGCAGGCCGCATGGATCAGAGGCCAGGTTCACTTTAAGGAAATGGATGTGTGGTATTGTCATAAGATGTATTTCTCTAAAGGAATCATGTGGCTCTGCATGATTTAGCTACAAGAGGCATGTATTACAATAGATATTATTAACCCCTTAGTGACAGAGCCAATTTGCAGCTTAATGACCAGGCCAATTTTTACAATTCTGACCACTGTCACTTTATGAGGTTATAACTCTGGAACGCTTCAACGGATCCCGCTGATTCTGAGATTAATTTTTCGTGACATATTGTACTTCATGATAGTGGTAAAATTTCTTCGACATTACTTGCATTTATTTATGAAAAAAACGGAAATATGGCAATATACCTCCGAGGCACACTGCATTGTGGTGTGCGCACTTGCTGTCACGACGACATGACGCCACTGACATTTCCGGAGCATACTGATTTAGGATGGCGCAGATCAGTTGTCATTATGACAACTTGACACCACGGACACGCTGCATGGTATTGTATGCACTCGTTGCCATGACAAAATGACGTCACGGGCACTTCCGGGGCACGGTATTGTATACACTCGCTGCCATGACGGCATGACGTCACAGGCACTTCCGGGTTACATTAAGCCAAGATGGCGCAGGTTACTTCCGGTTTACGCGACTCCCGGGGATAGACAGGTGTTCTCAGTTAGGGAAGCAATTTGAGCTTGGTCCTCGGTATAAATAGATGGCCCAGCCAACTGGGAAGCCTATGCACCCCTTCTGAAGAAGATAGAACATCGAAACGCGCGTCAAGGGGTACACTGGTACGTGTCCACAGACAGTTTTTTTATATCTGTTTTTGGTATTTCCACTCTGTATTGATTTTGCTTTATTTGACTACTTGGAGTTTTGGTGTGCACATTATTTCCCTGTTTTCCTTTGAAGGCTACATACTTCAATATTACATTGTGATCTTTTCTGATTTTCTCTTACCTTCGGATGAAAACAGGCATAGTCAATATATAAGACAGTATTGTACCAATATATAGATTGATTTACTTTTTACTGTGCATGACCGCGTATGCCGAGTACGGTCTTTTCTTACATATGTAACCTAACCGCCAAAACCTGCCCACCGACCCAACCCTTACCTTAAATAAAAACATGACTAATTATTCTTTTGGATATTTTGGCCACAGCGGCCAACTTTTATTAACAAAATTAACATAAACATAAATACAACAGTATAAATTCGAGGGGAGGGTTCTTGGAGCTAAAAAGATCTGGCAAAACCCCACAAAAGAAGATCGACCACCATATTACTCTCAGCCGTGAAAACCAGCTCGAGGGCACCGTACCTCCTGTTCCGGGAAGAGAAAAACCACCAACAGCTCCCAGGGTAAAAACCCCGTCCAGAGCCCATACCAAAATGCCAGATCCAACCCCACCACATTTAAAATTGCCTGTAATTATGCTCCAATTCCTTCCCCCAACCAATCAGCGTCAACTCCAAGAACCCCCACCCCCCCCCACAGCCATTGTGACAATAAACGAAGAAAATGTAAATAATGAACCAAACACCCGCGTACAAAGTGTAATGCCAAACCCCCCCAAAATTTTTTTTTTTTTATATACATATAACTTCCCTCACCATATCGATATATAAACTCTTCACAACAATTCCCCCCCCCCTTCATTAAAAAACCCCTAAGTACAAGCCAACAAGGGATGGTGGGTGGGTCTTCTTCGTCCTGAAATAAGGTAGGGAATGGCGGTTTTCCTGCACTTTCCCCACTACCTCCCCCTTTCCTAACTCCTCCCCCCCTTGCCATCCTCCTATCCCTAGCCACAGCATTATTTAAAAAGACCGCCCGGCTCAAAGCAGTCATGGGGGGCCTTCACCCAGCTACGCTTTGTTCCAGCCCCCATCTTGACCGCGTATGCCGAGTACGGTCATTTCTTACATATGTAACCTAACCGCCAAAACCTGCCCACCGACCCAACCCTTACCTTAAATAAAAACATGACTAATTATTCTTTTGGATATTTTGGCCACAGCGGCCAACTTTTATTAACAAAATTAACATAAACATAAATACAACAGTATAAATTCGAGGGGAGGGTTTTTGGAGCTAAAAAGATCTGGCAAAACCCCACAAAAGAAGATCGACCACCATATTACCCTCAGCCGTGAAAACCAGCTCGAGGGCACCGTACATCCCGTTCCGGGAAGAGAAAAACCACCAACAGCTCCCAGGGTAAAAACCCGTCCAGATCCCATACCAAAATGCCAGATCCAACCCCACCACATTTTAAATTGCCTGTAATTATGCTCCAATTCCTTCCCCCAACCAATCAGCGTCAACTCCAAGAACCCCCACCCCCCCACCACACACGAACAGCCCTGACCACCTCAGGCTCGTGAGTGCCCCAACGCCACCAACGCCCGTTCAACTCCTTCTTGCAATGACAAAGTCCACAAATCAATTCCAATCGCATTTAAATGAACTCCGTCCTCCATCCAGTAGTTACCAAGCCCTGACTCCAATTCAAAATGTCTAACGCTAATCCCCCCGTTTCTGGAAACAAAACCCGCTATTGCCCTATTCAACTTGACCCTAGCCCTATTAATACCTTTCAAAGATCTAGCCCCCTCCACCGTTTCCTAGGCACAATATCTGACCACACAATCAACACCCCAGGAAATGATACTTGCAACCTCAACAAATCGAACCGTATGTCCCTAATCAACTCCCTGACAGGCCGCACACCCAAGTCGTTCCCCCCCAAATGCACAATTAAAATGTCAGGTTGTCTATCTAAACGAACCACCTTAGAAAATTCAGGAAGGGCCCTGTTCCACACCATCCCCCTATATCCCAACCACCGAATGACAACCTGACGCCTACTAAACCCCAGTTGCCTACCGTCCGACCTGACCTCGGCCCGCAGCGCCCCCCAATGAACGAACGAATGTCCGAAGATCCAAATTAATGACGGACGTAACTTAAGTAACGATTCGAAGTCCACCTGCCAATTCTACAAATGTCCTCCGCGCCCAAACCCAAACTATCAGCTTCTGATGCCGCCCCGATACGAAATGAATGCGACCCAAACAAATCCGGAGAAAGGCCCAACTCCCGCAAGCCCCTCCTTAACACCGCAATGAACTGAAAGCGTGACAAAAAGGACCCCTCTGCGTGACACAACAAAGGGCCGGATCTGCCTGACCATAACTGCCAGTATGCTTCCAGACAACCTCTAGGGCACATCAGAGACCCGTTAACCCTCCCCAGCACCACACGTTTTCCTCTCCCAATTTGGTCAGTCCTTGAACGCCGGATCCAAAAAACGATACCCCCCGTCCAAACTTCCACATCCTCCGCCAACAAACTCCCTGCTCTAACTTTGGACGTCGACACCAGCTCCCCAACGCGCATAGCCCCAAAAAATGCTAATGAAAAAGCGAGACGAAACAATGCCAACTCAAAACTCGAACCACAAATAATCTCCAAGACTCCACCCAACCGTTCTAAAAGGCTAAACGAAATGGGGTGGCGACGGTCAATCGTCTGATTACCTCTCCTAAAACCCCTAAGTGCCTGTCTGACCAAAAAATGTTTCGTCGCGTCCACCAACCCCTGCAACTTAAAAGCAAAAGCCAATCCAGCAACAAATTTATTTACCTTCGAAATCGACCAACCTTCTTCGGCCGCCTTCCCGATCAAGAATAACACTGGCAACATCCTATCATCGTCAGACACCAACTGGCCCCACACCGACACCCAACTTTGCTATACCCGCCAAGAGGCTTCGTATGATGCCCAGGTTTGGCTTGTAACAGACTCCCGAATCAACCGGCCCGCTCGTCCATAATCACGCTCCAAAGATGCAAAGGGCATTCCTCTCCCGAGATCTCCGCGTCCGGCGCCAATTCCCAAAAACGGTCCCACTGGAAACGAGACAATGCATCTGCTATTGAGTTCTGCACACCCGGCACATGCATCGCCGAAATACAAGTGTTCAGCTCCAAGCACCGGAAAACCAACTCCCTCACCAACTTAATCACCGGGGGAGATGAGGCCGACAAACTGTTCATCACCGACACGATGCTCATGTTGTCGCAATGAAAACGAATCCTCCTGTTAGCAAACATTTCCCCCCAAATGGAAACCGCCACCACGATAGGGAACAATTCCAACAAGACCAAGTTTTTTGTAAGGCCCAACTCCCTCCACTGGCCAGGCCACCGTCCGGCACACCAACGACCACCGCAATAGGCCCTGTTATGAAAGGTAATTCAGTACCACAATGGACATAGAGGTCAGTGCACATACAGTGACCTGGCAATAACCCAAAAAACAAGAACGAGCTCTGAGACGTGGGAACTCTGTTGACCGCAATCCCTAATCCTAACCAACCACACTAGAGGCAGCCGTGGATTGCGTCTAACGCTGCCTATGCAACTCGGCACGGCCTGAGAAACTAGCTAGCCTGAAGAAAGAAAATAAGCCTACCTTGCCTCAGAGAAATACCCCAAAGGAAAAGGCATCCCCCACATATAATGACTGTGAGTTAAGATGAAAAGACAAACGTAGAGATGAAATAGACTTAGCAAAGTGAGGCCCAACTTTCTGAACAGAGCGAGGATAGGAAAGGTAACTTTGCAGTCAACACAAAACCCTACAAAAACCACGCAAAGGGGGCAAAAAGACCCTCCGTACCGAACTAACGGCACGGAGGTACACCCTCTGCGTCCCAGAGCTTCCAGCAAGCAGAAAAAACAGCTGGACAGAAAAAAAACAGCAAACAAATAGCAAAGAAGAACTTAGCTATGCAGAGCAGCAGGCCACAGGAACGATCCAGGAGGAAACAGGTCCAATACTAGAACATTGACTGGAAGCCAGGATCAAAGCACTAGGTGGAGTTAAATAGGGTAGCACCTAACGACTTCACCATATCACCTGAGGAAGGAAACTCAGAAGCCGCAGTACCACTTTCCTCCACCAACGGAAGCTCACAGAGAGAACCAGCCAAAGTACCACTTGTGACCACAAGAGGGAGCTCTGCCACAGAATTCACAACAGTACCCCCCCTTGAGGAGGGGTCACCGAACCCTCACCAGAGCTCCCAGGACGACCAGGATGAGCCATATGAAAGGCACGAACAAGATCGGGAGCATGGACATCAGAGGCAAAGACCCAGGAATTATCTTCCTGAGCATAACCCTTCCACTTAACCAGATACTGGAGTTTCCGTCTAGAAACACGAGAATCCAAAATCTTCTCCACAATATACTCCAACTCCCCCTCCACCAAAACCGGGGCAGGAGGATCAACAGATGGAATCACGGGTGCCACGTATCTCCGCAACAATGACCTATGGAATACGTTATGTATGGAAAAAGAATCTGGAAGGGTCAGACGAAAAGACACAGGATTAAGAACCTCAGAAATCCTATACGAACCAATAAAACGAGGTTTAAACTTAGGAGAGGAAACCTTCATAGGAATATGACGAGAAGATAACCAAACCAAGTCCCCAACCCGAAGTCGGGGACCCACACAGCGTCTGCGATTAGCGAAAAGTTGAGCCTTCTCCTGGGACAAGGTCAAATTGTCCACTACATGAGTCCAAATCTGCTGCAACCTGTCCACCACAGTATCCACACCAGGACAGTCCGAAGACTCAACCTGCCCTGAAGAGAAACGAGGATGGAACCCAGAGTTGCAGAAAAATGGTGAAACCAAGGTAGCCGAGCTGGCCCAATTATTAAGGGCGAACTCAGCCAAAGGCAAAAAGGACACCCAGTCATCCTGATCAGCAAAAAACAAAGCATCTCAGATATGTTTCCAAGGTCTGATTGGTTCGTTCGGTCTGGCCATTAGTCTGAGGATGGAAAGCCGAGGAAAAAGACAAGTCAATGCCCATCCTACCACAAAAGGCTCGCCAAAACCTCGAAACAAACTGGGAACCTCTGTCAGAAACGATATTCTCTGGAATGCCATGTAAACGAACCACATGCTGGAAAAACAATGGCACCAAATCAGAGGAGGAAGGCAATTTAGACAAGGGTACCAAATGGACCATCTTAGAGAAGCGATCACAGACCACCCAAATGACTGACATCTTTTGAGAGACGGGAAGATCTGAAATAAAATCCATAGAGATATGTGTCCAAGGTCTCTTCGGGACCGGCAAGGGCAAAAGCAACCCACTGGCACGAGAACAGCAGGGCTTAGCCCGAGCACAAATCCCACAGGACTGCACAAACGAACGCACATCCCGCGACAGAGATGGCCACCAAAAGGATCTAGCCACTAACTCTCTGGTACCAAAGATTCCAGGATGACCAGCCAACACCGAACAATGAACCTCAGAGATAACTTTATTCGTCCACCTATCAGGGACAAACAGTTTCTCCACTGGGCAACGATCAGGTTTAACAGCCTGAAATTTTTGCAGCACCCGCCGCAAATCAGGGGAGATAGCAGACACAATTACTCCCTCTTTGAGGATACCCACCGGCTCAGATACACCCGGAGAGTCGGGCACAAAACTTCTAGACAGAGCATCCGCCTTCACATTTTTAGAGCCCGGAAGATATGAAATCACAAAGTCAAAACGGGCAAAAAACAACGACCAACGAGCTTGTCTAGGATTCAAGCGCTTGGCGGATTCGAGATAAGTCAAGTTCTTATGATCAGTCAAGACCACCACGCGATGCTTAGCTCCTTCAAGCCAATGACGCCACTCCTCGAATGCCCACTTCATGGCCAGCAACTCTCGATTGCCCACATCATAATTTCGCTCAGCAGGCGAAAACTTCCTGGAAAAGAAGGCGCATGGTTTCATCACCGAGCAATCAGAACTTCTCTGCGACAAAACGGTCCCTGCTCCAATCTCAGAAGCATCAACCTCAACCTGGAACGGAAGCAAAACATCTGGTTGACACAACACAGGGGCAGAAGAAAAACGACGCTTCAACTCTTGAAAAGCTTCCACAGCAGCAGAAGACCAATTGACCACATCAGCACCTTTCTTGGTCAAATCGGTCAATGGTTTAGCAATACTAGAAAAATTGCAGATGAAGCGACGATAAAAATTAGCAAAGCCCAGGAACTTTTGCAGACTTTTCAGAGATGTCGGCTGAGTCCAATTATGGATGGCTTGGACCTTAACAGGGTCCATCTCGATAGTAGAAGGGGAAAAGATGAACCCCAAAAATGAAACCTTCTGGACACCAAAGAGACACTTTGATCCCTTCACAAACAAAGAATTAGCACGCAGGACCTGAAACACCGTTCTGACCTGCTTCACATGAGACTCCCAATCATCCGAGAAGATCAAAATGTCATCTAAGTACACAATCAGGAATTTATCCAGGTACTCTTGGAAGATATCATGCATAAAGGACTGAAACACTGATGGAGCATTGGCAAGTCCGAATGGCATTACAAGATACTCAAAATGGCCCTCGGGCGTATTAAATGCAGTTTTCCACTCATCGCCTCGCTTAATACGCACAAGATTATACGCACCACGAAGATCTATCTTGGTGAACCAACTAGCCCCCTTAATGCGAGCAAACAAATCAGATAATAATGGCAAAGGGTACTGAAATTTAACCGTAATCTTATTTAGAAGGCGGTACTCTATACAAGGTCTCAGTGAACCATCCTTCTTGGCTACAAAAAAGAACCCTGCTCGTAATGGCGACGATGACGGGCGAATATGCCCCTTCTCCAAAGACTCCTTCACATAACTCCGCATAGCGGCGTGCTCAGGCACAGATAAATTAAACAGTCGACCTTTTGGGAATTTACTACCAGGAATCAAATCGATAGCACAATCACAATCCATATGCGGAGGTAGGGTATCGGACTTGGGCTCATCAAATATATCCCGGTAATCAGACAAGAACTCAGGAACCTCAGAAGGGGTGGATGACGAAATAGTCAGAAATAGGACATCACCATGTACCCCCTGACAACCCCAGCTGGACACAGACATGGATTTCCAATCTAATACTGGATTATGGACTTGTAGCCATGGCAACCCCAACACGACCACATCATGCAAATTATGCAACACCAGAAAGCGAATAACCTCCTGATGTGCAGGAGCCATGCACATGGTCAGCTGGGTCCAGTACTGAGGCTTATTCTTGGCCAAAGGCGTAGCATCAATTCCTCTCAATGGAATAGGACACTGCAAGGGCTCCAAGAAAAACCCACAACGCCTAGCATACTCCAAGTCCATCAAATTCAGAGCAGCGCCTGAGTCCACAAATGCCATGACAGAATACGATGACAAAGAGCAGATCAAGGTAACGGACAGAAGAAATTTTGACTGTACCATACCAATGGTGGCAGACCTAGCGAACCGCTTAGTGCGCTTAGGACAATCAGAGATAGCATGAGTGGAATCACCACAGTAGAAACACAGCCCATTCAGACGTCTATGTTCTTGCCGCGCAACTCTGGTCCAAGTCCTATCGCACTGCATAGGTTCAGGTTTAAGCTCAGGTAATACCGCCAAATGGTGCACAGATTTACGCTCGCGCAAGCGTCGACCGATCTGAATGGCCAAAGACATAGACTCATTCAGACCAGCAGGCACAGGAAATCCCACCATGACATCCTCAAGGGCCTCAGAGAGACCTCTTCTGAAAATAGCTGCGAGCGCAACTTCATTCCTCTGAGTGAGCACAGACCACTTTCTAAATTTCTGACAATATACCTCTATCTCATCCTGACCCTGACACAGAGCCAGCAAATTCTTCTCTGCCTGATCCACTGAATTAGGCTCATCGTACAGCAATCCGAGCGCCAGAAAAAACGCATCAACATTACTCAATGCAGGATCCCCTGGCGCAAGGGAAAATGCCCAGTCCTGAGGATCGCCACGCAAAAAAGAAATAACAATTCTCACTTGTTGAACTGGATCACCAGAGGAGCGAGGTTTCAAGGCCAGAAACAGTTTGCAATTATTTTTGAAATTCACAAACTTCGCTCTATCACCATAAAACAAATCAGGAATAGGAATTCTTGGTTCTAACATAGGCTTCTGAACCACCAAATCTTGAATCTTTTGTACATTTATAACGAGATTATCCAATGAAGAGCACAGACCCTGAATATCCATGTCCACACCTGTGTCCTGAACTACCCAAATGTCTAGGGGAAAAAAAAGGCAAAACACAGTGCAAAGAAAAAAAAAATGGTTTCAGAACTTCTTTTTTCCCTCTATTGAGAATCATTAGTACTTTGGGCTTCCAGTACTGTTATGAAAGGTAATTCAGTACCACAATGGACATAGAGGTCAGTGCACATACAGTGACCTGGCAATAACCCAAAAAACAAGAACGAGCTCTGAGACGTGGGAACTCTGTTGACCGCAATCCCTAATCCTAACCAACCACACTAGAGGCAGCCGTGGATTGCGCCTAACGCTGCCTATGCAACTCGGCACGGCCTGAGAAACTAGCTAGCCTGAAGAAAGAAAATAAGCCTACCTTGCCTCAGAGAAATACCCCAAAGGAAAAGGCATCCCCCACATATAATGACTGTGAGTTAAGATGAAAAGACAAACGTAGAAATGAAATAGACTTAGCAAAGTGAGGCCCAACTTTCTGAACAGAGCGAGGATAGGAAAGGTAACTTTGCGGTCAACACAAAACCCTACAAAAACCACGCAAAGGGGGCAAAAAGACCCTCCGTACCGAACTAATGGCACGGAGGTACACCCTCTGCGTCCCAGAGCTTCCAGCAAGCAGAAAAAAACAAATTGACAAGCTGGACAGAAAAAAACAGCAAACAAATAGCAAAGAAGAACTTAGCTATGCAGAGCAGCAGGCCACAGGAACGATCCAGGAGGAAACAGGTCCAATACTAGAACATTGACTGGAAGCCAGGATCAAAGCACTAGGTGGAGTTAAATAGGGTAGCCCCTAACGACTTCACCATATCACCTGAGGAAGGAAACTCAGAAGCCGCAGTACCACTTTCCTCCACCAACGGAAGCTCACAGAGAGAACCAGCCAAAGTACCACTTGTGACCACAAGAGGGAGCTCTGCCATAGAATTCACAACAAGGCCCCGTAACCAGCCGAACCGGCTGCATCCGTTTATATCTCGCAATCAAAGTTTGTTAAGACCTCCTGCTGAATCAACGACCGCCCATTGTAGTTGCACAAGAAACATTGCCACACTAGCAAGTCATCTTTGTGTTCCTTGCTCAGGCGAATAAAATGGTGCGGCTCCTTCACGCCTGCCGTCGCGACCGACAACCTGCGACAAAATATCCTGCCCATGGGTATGATCCGATATGCAAAATTCAATCTACCCAGAAGAGACTGCAACTCTTTCAAAGTCAGCTTCCGCTTCCTTCTAGCTCTTTCAACCTCCTGCTGCAGCATGGCCAACTTATCCTCCGGCAACCGACACTCCATTCTCTCGGAGTCAATTAAAATTCCCAAAAAACTCAACACCGTACTGGGACCTTCCGTCTTATCCGCCGCTAATGGAACTCCAAAACGCTCTGCGACCCAAAACATAGCCGTTAACGTATTACGGCAAACTGCGGAATCAGGCGGCCCGATAAACAAAAAATCATCCAAATAATGGATAACCGACTGAACTCCCGAAACGTCCCTAACCACCCACTCCAGGAAAGTACTAAACGTCTCAAACAATGAACAAGAAATGGTGCAGCCCATTGGCAAACATCTATCCAAATAGTAACCCCCATTCCAAAAACAACCTAACAACGGAACGCTGTCCGGGTGCACCGGAAGCAAACGGAAGGCCGATTCAATATCCGTTTTTGCCAATAGCGCCCCAGGGCCATGCCTTCTCACCCACTGCACCGCTGCATCGAATGATGTATACTCAACCGAGCACAGCTCTTGGGCGATGCCATCATTTACCGACCGACCCTTTGGATACGACAAATGTTGAATCAACCGAAATTTATTCGGCTCTTTTTTAGGCACCACCCCCAAAGGGGAAACCACCATACCCTCCGTAGGCGGGTGCAAAAACGGCCCCGACATCCTTCCCAACTCCACTTCTTTCTTGAGTTTAACATCAACAACCTCGGCATGCAACATTGCCGACCGCAAATTCTTAACCGAAAAAGGAACCTCGTGACTCGGGGGAGGAATCCTAAAACCATCCGCAAAACCATTAAAAATAATACCTGCCTTCACCTGATCGGGGTACCTATTTAGAAAGGGGGCCATCTCGTGAAGCCTCACCGGGCTCTCCCCCTTGACCGGCACTCAAAGCTGGCTTTCCTTTTCCTTTCCTGAAACACTTTGAAGCCCCGTGTGAACTTCCATTACAGTGGGAACACACATGCTTAAATTTACAGGTGTTACCGTATTTACACTGACCGTCATTAAACTGCCAGCAGGTTCCAGACTTCTCCTTTGCTCCCTGTGCACCCTGACTACTGCTTCCGTGTCCCGCCTGCTGGCTGCCACCGCCCCCGGACCCATGAAAGGACTGCCCATGTCTAGCTGGGGCCATAACCTTCAGCCAAAGGCCTATATCCTTCTGTTCCCACCTAATTTCCGGCCTTACCGCCTTTCGCTGCCTGAACTGCTCATCATACCGCAGCCACGTCTGACCGCCATAAGTACGATGCGCCTCCCCAATCGAATCTAAATAGCAAAATAGACCCGAGCAATTCTCGGGCGCCTTCTCCCCCACTACACTCGCCAATATCGCAAATGCCTGCAACCAATTCACAAATGTCTGCGGAATTAGCCGCCACCTCCGCTTTTCTTCCTCCTCCTTTTTGCTATCATCTTTTTTCCCTTTATCCAAGTTAAACTTCTCCAGCGGGAGCAGGGAAAAAATTTCCACGTACTCGTCTCTCCAAATCTTTTCCTTCACCTCCTTTTTTAAATGCGCTCCCAACGGCCCTTCAAAGCACACATAAACTTCCCCTTTCGCTCTGTCATCTAATTTGACCGTATCGCCTTTTTCCTTCTCTGTCTGAACCGAAACCGATACACCTGACGATGCAACCTCCAATACCCGACCAGGGTTTACCAACCCACTCCCCGACGGGGGTTCCACCCCCCGCCCAGACAACCACGCCTCAACCGGCGATGCGGCAACCCCAGTTGCCGACCCTCCCTCCAATCTACGCAAAATTTGCGACATACCCTGCAATAAATCCTGCATACCTGGCACCTCTGCCACAATCGGCCCACTCCTCTGCCGTTCCTCACACACCGCCACCCGACCCCTCCTAGCTTCCTGCAACTCGGCCCCTGCGGGCGACAAACCAGACATAGACTCATAATCACAACGCTGCGCGGGTGCTGTGTCACCGCCAGCCGGACCTCCGGATCCCTGTCGCTCCGACCTCCCTTGACGATCACCGCTGGACTCCGACACCTCCTCGCCGCGTCGATGCCCTAGGCCCACGCCCCTGGCCTCCTCGTCACCAGGGGGGACCCGAGCGTGTTGAAACTGCTGCGCCGCTAGCCCTCTCTGCCCCAGGCCCGCGCCCCTGGCCTCCTCGTCACCAGGGGGGACCCGAGCGTGCTGTAGCTGCTGTACCGACCCACTCCTCCGTCCGTGGTCAGTATCCCCCGCCACCTCACCGTCCGATGGGTAACGGGTAAACGCTGCTCTGTGTTCCGGAGACCTCCTGGGCGACCTCGACCGATCCCCGTGTTCCAACCCGAGCGAGCCCGCCCGGTCGTGTAACATTCTTCGCTCCCGGGCAGGCAGCTCGACACTGCTGCCTGCATCTCTCCCTCCGCTGCGCCGTTCCGTACAAGCGGGACGTAGCAGATCTCCCGACCGCTGACCGTCCGCCGCCTGTGTACTCCTTGTGGTCATCCCAGCAGGCACCCTGGGAGGTGATGGGCTGTGGGTGCCTGCTGCAGGTATAGGGTCCGGATTCCTGGCTGCTGCTGCTGCTGCTCGTCCTGGCCGTGCTGCTCCTCCTAGACTTGCTGCTCCTCCTGGCTGTGCCGCTCTTCTTGGCTGTGCTGCTCTTCCTGGCAGCGCTGCTCTACCTCTTCCTGCCGCCGCGCGCCCCCTGGGCGCTGTGTATCTGATGGGGGCAGGGGAAGCGGCGGCCGCTCTCCCTCTGGACACCGGCACAGCAGGAGAAGCCGGTGGAGCAGCGGCCGCGTGTCCCCTGGGAGCAGGGGACCTGACAGGAGCGGGGGAAGCTGCGGCTGCGCTCTGCCTGGATCGCGCAGGCCGCACTTCCGGTCCGGCGCTCCCGGCAGCAGCGGCGGTGTCCTGGGCCTGATGCCCGGCGCGTGCAGGCCGGGTACTTGGATTCCTGCCGGAGCGGGAGCGACCGGGGGAGGCAGCGCCGCTGGACTCACCGCCCGCAGGGTCCCTGGAGGGGGTCCGGAGCCTGCGCCTGCTACGCGTCGGGAGATCTGGAGATAGTCTCTCTGGGGGCCTGGTCCTCTTGCCCCGTGAGCTCTGCCCGGATCCTCCTGCGGCACCAATGATGGAGGCCAGCTGGGCCTCGAGCCAGCCCCCTCTCCTGGACCTGGCCATCTCTCGAAGCTGGGACATCATGTACTCCGCCGACGCCATCCTGCACGTCTTCTTCGTCCTGAAATAAGGTAGGGAATGGCGGTTTTCCCGCACTTTCCCCACTACCTCCCCCTTTCCTAACTCCTCCCCCCTTGCCATCCTCCTATCCCTAGCCACAGCATTATTTAAAAAGACCGCCCGGCTCAAAGCAGTCATGGGGGGCCTTCACCCAGCTACGCTTTGTTCCAGCCCCCATCTGGATCATCTGTTTTATATATGATGTATTTTCATACCTAACTTAATGCACTGTGCACTTTAACAACTTTTTTTTACTTTAGATTGCTTATATAATTACTATGATCACTATAGGATGTATTATACTTTGTCTTGCTTTATTTAAGCTCTAGATTTATAATTTCTTACTCCTGACTGTCTGTAGGATCATCACAAGATGTAAGTTACTCTGTACTATTCTATTTGATTCATAGATTTATCCTCTTGTCCAGTGTTTGCTTTTTTACATCACCTGTGTGGCTAGGTTGCATTTCCATTTTTTTTATTGTTCTTTTAAATCATGTATTTCAATAAAATTACTTTTATATTGTGAAAATCAGGATTGGAGGATTTTGTTTGTTCTGACATTTTTTTTTAGTTGCATACGATCCTCCGTATATATTTTTTGGAGCTGTTCATTTTCAGTCCCTTAAGGAACTTATCTAGATGTGTTGTGTGAATTTTGAACCCCCAAGTGTTTCACTAAAGTTTATAACGCAGAGCTGTGAAAATATTTTTTTTTCCACAAAAATGATTTTTTAGGCAGAATTTTTTTAATTCTCCCAAGGGTAACAGGAGAAATTGGACCCCAAAAGTTGTTGTCCAATTTGTCCTGCGTACGCTGATACCACATATGTGGGAGAAAACGACTGTTTGGGCACAAGTCGGGGCTCGGAAGGGAAGTAGTGATGTTTTGGAATGCAGACTTTGATGGAATGGTCTGTGGGTGTCATGTTGCGTTTGCAGAGCCCTTGATGTGCCTAAACAGTAGAAACCCACACATGTGACCCCATTATGGAAACTAGACTCCCCAAGGAGCTTATCTAGATGTGTGGTGAGCACTTTGAACGCCCAAGTGCTTCACAGAAGTTTATAACGCAGAGCTGTGAAAATTAAAAAAAAAATTTTTCCCACAAAAATTATTTTAAAGCCTGTAATTTTTTATTTTCCCAAGGGTAATAGGAGAAACTCGACAGTAAAAGTTGTTGTCCAATTTGTCCTGAATACGCTGATGACCCATATGTGCAGGTAAACCACTGTTTCAGAAGGGAGGGGGCACCATTTGACTTTTTGAACGCAAAATTGGCTGGAATCAATGGTGGCACCGTGTCGTGTTTGGAGACCCCTGATATACCTAAACAGTGGAAACCCCCCAATTCAAACTCCATCCCTAACCCCAACACACCCCTAACCCCAACCCTAACCATATCCCTAATTACAACCCTAAGCCAACACACCCTTAATCCCAACCCTAACCATAACCCTTACCCCAACACACTCCTAACCCTAATCCCAACCCTAACCATAACCCTAATCACAACCCTAACCCAAACACACCCCTAACCACAAACCTAACCCTAATCCCAACCCTAACTCTAATCCCACTAATCCCAACCCTAATCTCAACCCTAACCCTAATCCCAACCCTAACCCTAATCCCAACTCTAACCCTAACTTTAGCCTCAACCCTAAGGGTATGTTTCCACGGGGCATAATCTCTGCTCCGTCCAATGTGCCGCCCCTGTTGTACGCGCGGTGAGTCCGGATGTGTTCCCTGAACACATGCAAAATCACTGCATCGTATTCATAGACTGTGTTATTTATCTTGCAGAGACGGAGCATCTCCGCAAGATAAATAGACATTACTGCGGTCTGGAAAGACGCGCCGCATGTCTGGTTACACAGGGCCGCCGGATGTGGCCTTGCATGCATAGTGGATATGGGATTTCATAAAATCCCATCCACTATGCTGTATCATCTGGACGCTTCGGATTGGATGCTGCGGCTGTATGCAGCGTCCAATCCATTGCAAATCCTGAACAAATGCTAAATGTGGAAACATACCCTAAACCTAATTTTAGCCCCAACCCTAACCCTAACTTTAGCCCAACTCACTTTAGCCCAACTCACTTTAGCCCAACTGTAACCCTAATGGGAAAATGGAAATAAATATATTTTCTTCATTTTATTATTTTTCGCTATGTAAGAGGATGATAAAGAGTGGTTATTTACTTTTTTTTATTTTGATCACTGTGATAGAGTCTATCACCATGACCAAAATGAACCAATAGGAAAAATCTTCCTATTGTTGCCAGATGCCGGCCGGCAGATCTCGGCGGGTGCACTGCGCATGCGCCCACCATTTTCTTACTGGAAGAAGATGCCAGTGGCCGTGCGTTGAAGCAGGAGGATCCATGGACCCTGGGAGACACTGGTAAGTATCGGGGGGTGATCGGAGACCCTATTTCTCTGTCCTCTGATGTGCGATCACATCGGAGGAAAGAGAAATTAAATGGGAAATTGCACCTTTTTTTTTGGTTGCCGTTATGCGGTTAATAACGGTGATTGCAACCTGGGGGTCAGTAAAAAATGACCCAAATCATGTTTTCTGGGGTCTCAGCTACCCCCAGCACCCAAGACCCCAGAGGAAATGTACCTCCAGGAGGGCGCTATGCACTTTTTCCACAGCGCCGTTAATTAATAAAAGATAAGGGTATAAATCCCACCAAGTACAACATCTGCAAGGAGTTTGTATATTCTCCTGTGTTTGTGTGGGTTTTCTCTGGGTGTTCTGGTTTCCTCCAACACTCCAAAGATTTACTGATAGGGAATGTACATTGTGAGCCCCAATGGGGATAGTGATGATGATGTCTGTAAATGCTGCAGAATATAATAGCACTATATAAGTATGCAAAATGATTTAATAGAATGAATGAGGTAACATCAGACGCCCTGGCGGAATTAGGCTAGGTTCACATTTGCGTTTATGTGTGCAGCGTATCATCTGCATGCGCAAACGCATGCAAAAATGCATGCAAACGCGGTGTTTTTTATCCGCATCATCTTATGCAAGACGCCAAAAAAACAATGCGTATGCATGCATTAGTATGCGTTTTTGCAAGCGTTTGCCTTTTTATACGCATGCGTTTGATATTCCCAATGCTTTGACAGTACAATTACCTTGATACCAGACACCCTATGGGCATGTATCATGGGATTTCTATATATAGACACACTGCACTGATGAAATCCTAGTCTTTTTATGCTATTTCTAGCTGAAAGATGGATCTTATTAGCAAAGAGAGCTTCATGCTTAATCTGGACTTGTTTTTGAAATTGGCTCATGCCTTTGCTCTGGCTTGTCAAGAACAAAGAAGTAGAGAAAGACGGAAAAGACGTGTTGGCAACACCCCATTGTTGAAGTCCGAGGGAGCCATGGAGCCTACCACTCATTGTACACTGAGCTGTTGAAAACCCGGAGAAATTTTTTGATTACACAAGAATGTCACAACACAGCTTCCATGACTTGCCGCAACGTGTCAGAGGATCCATCAGCAGGCAGGACACACAGCTTCGTCGAGCAATTCCTGCTGAGGTACGTCTCTTGGTCACCCTGAGGTACGTAGTGTTGAAAAAGAAACTCCTGTCACAAATAACTCTAACCCTATCCTTAACCCTATCCCTAACCCTTAGCAGTGTACTGATTTTTGCTTCTCATTTTCTTTTCCGCAGATTCCTGGCTACTGGAGAGACATTATCATTGTTACTGTAAGTACTCTGGATTCCTTGTTCATCTGTGGTGCTTTATTGCTATTCTCCAAGATGGCGTCTGCTGCCTCAAATTTGCTCGTGTGATCTGACTTCCCTGTCTTTATAAGCCTGGCTTGCTTCCTACTCCTTGCTTGTGTATTCTGCCTGAATCCCTTGTGCTGCAAGAGACTTCCCCTCTTCAGATACTCCGGCTCCGCCTTCTCAGCAAACCTTCTCAGCTCTCAGAGGTTCTCCTGCTACAAGCTGTTTTGTCTGCATTACTCTGAATTCTTCTCCTGCCTGCTGAGACATGTAAGCTCTTCCTGCTACAGCTAATCTTGTTTGGTATCCATTGCTAGTTTATTTGACTGTTTCTGGACTCGTAGCTCTGCACTGCTTCTGGACTCTGGGGGACTCTGGGGTAGCCGAGACCCCAAAGAGCATGATCGGGGTCGGTTTTACCGACCCCTGTTTTGCGATCGCCGGTAATTAACTGTTTACCGGCGACCGCAAAAAAAAAAAAAAGTCAAAGTGTAATTCTCTGTCCTCTGATGTGATCGCACATCAGAGGACAGAGAAATAGGGGGATTCGGGGACCCTGCCATACTCACCTGTGTCCCTGGGTCCTCCTGCTGCTCCTCCTGGCCGCCGGCAAAAGAAAATGGCGGGCAGGGGTAGGGGTAGGGTTAGGGGTAGGGGTAGGGTTAGGGGTAGGGTTAGGGGTAGGGTCAGGGGTAGGGTCAGGGGTAGGGTTAGGGGTAGGGTTAGGGCTAGGGGTAGGGTTAGGGCTAGGGGTAGGGTTAGGGCTAGGGTTAGGGGTAGGGTTAGGGCTAAATTTAGGGTTAGGGTTGGGGCTAAATTTAGGGTTAGGGTTGGGGCTAAATTTAGAGTTAGGGTTGGGGCTAAATTTAGGGTTAGGCTTCTTTCACACTTACGTCGGTACGGGGCCGTCGCAATGCATCGGCCCGACATACTGACACACGTTGTGAAAATTGTGCACAACGTGGGCAGCGGATGTAGTTTTTCAACGCATCCGCTGCCCAATCTATGTCCTGGGGAGGAGGGGGCGGAGTTACGGCCACGCATGCGCGGTCAGAAATAGCGGATGAGACGTACAAAAAAACGTTACATTGAACTTTTTTTGTGCTGACGGTCCGCCAAAACACTGATCCAGTGCACGACAGACGCGACGTGTGGCCATCCGTCACGATCCGTCGGCAATACAAGTCTATGGGCAAAAAACGCATCCTGCGGGCACATTTGCAGGATCCGTTTCTTGTCCAAAACGACGGATTGTGACGGATGCCAAACAACGCAAGTGTGAAAGTAGCCTTAGGGCTAGGGTTAGGGTTGGGGCTAAAGTTAGGGCTAGGGTTGGGGCTAAAGTTAGGGTTAGAGTTTGGATTAGGGTTAGGGTTTGGATTAGGGTTGGTATTAGGGTTAGGTTTGGGATTAGGGTTAAGGTTAGGGTTGTGATTGGGATTAGGGTTAGGTTTGAGGTTAGGGTTGAGATTAGGATTAGGGGTGTGTTGGATTTAGGGTTTTGATTAGGGTTATGGTTAGGGTTGACATTAGGGTTGTTTTGGGGTAAGGGTTGTGATTATGGTTAGGGTTAGTGATTAGGATTATGGATCAGGTTGGGATTAGGGTTAGGGGTGTGTTGGGGTTAGGGTTGGAGCTAGAATTGGGGGGTTTCCACTGTTTAGGTACATCAGGGGGTCTCCAAACACGATAGCCAATTTTGCGCTCAAAAAGTCAAATGGTGCTCCCTCCCTTCTGAGCTCTGCCGTGCGCCCAAACAGTGGGTTACCCCCACATATGGGGCATCAGCATACTCGGGATAAATTGGACAACAACTTCTGGGGTCCAATTTCTCTTGTTACCCTTGTGAAAATAAAAACTTGGGGGCTACAAAATCCTTTTTGTGGAAAAATATATATATATATATTTTTTTATGACTCTGCATTATAAACTTCTGTGAAGCACTTGGGCATTCAAAGTTCTCACCACACATCTATATAAGTTTCTTGGGGGGTCTAGTTTCCAAAACGGGGTCACTTGTGGGGGGTTACTACAGTTTAGGTACATCAGGGGCTCTGCAATCGCAACATAATGCCCACAGACCATTCTATCAAAGTCTGCTTTCCAAAAAGGCGCTCCTTCCCTTCCGAGCTCTGCCGTGCGCCCAAAGATTGGTTTACCCCCACATATGGCACATCAGCGTACACGGGATAAATTGGACAACAACTATTGCAGTCCAATTTCTCCTGTTACCCTTGTGAAAATAAAAACTTGGGGGCTACAATATCTTTTTTGTGGAAAAAAAAATATTTTTTATTTTCACGACTCTGCATTATAAACTTCTGTGAAGCACTTGGGCATTCAAAGTTCTCACCACACATCTAGATAAGTTCCATGGGGGGTCTAGTTTCCAAAATGGGGTCACTTGTGGGGGATTTCTACTGTTTAGGCACATCAGGGGCTCTCCAAACGCGACATGGCGTCCGATCTCAATTCCAGCCAATTCTACATTGAAAAAGTAAAACGGCACTCTTTCTCTTCCAAGCTCTGCGGTGCGCCCAAACAGTGGTTTACCCCCACATATTGGGTATCGACGTACTCAGGAGAAATTGCACATAAAGAACTCCTCCGCACCCTCTCTACCAGCTAATAAGCTCTGCTCAACTGATGTGCCTTGGTCCGAATCCATGTTTTCTTCGTGACTAGTGTCCATTATAAGTGAACGTATGTTTAGTCGAAGCCTAAATAGGCACTGCAAAAAACTTGGGGGCTACAAAATCCTTTTTGTGGAAATATATATATATATATATTTATGACTCTGCATTATAAACTTCTGTGAAGCACTTGGGCATTCAAAGTTCTCACCACACATCTATATAAGTTCCTTAAGGGGTCTAGTTTCCAAAATGGGGTCACTTGTGGGGGGTTTCTACTGTTTAGGCACATCAGGGGCTCTCCAAACGCGACATGGCGTCCAATCTCAATTCCAGCCAATTCTACATTGAAAAAGTAAAACGGCGCTCCTTCACTTCCAAGCTCTGCCATGCGCCCAAACAGTGGTTTACCCTCACATATTGGGTATCGACGTATTCAGGAGAAATCGCACAACAACTTTTGTGGTCTAATTTCTCCTGTTACCCTTGTGAAAATAAGAATTTGAGGGCGAAAAGATCATTTTTGTGTAAACAAAAGCGATTTTTTTATTTTCACGGCTCTACGTTATAAACTTCTGTGAAGCACATGGGGGTTCAAAGTGCTCACCACACATCTAGATAAGTTCCTTAAGGGGTCTAGTTTCCAAAATGGTGTCACTTGTGGGGAGTTTCCACTGTTTAGGCACATCAGGGGCTCTCTAAACGTGACATGGCGTCCGATCTCAATTCCAGCCAATTCTGCATTGAAAAAGTCAAACGGCGCTCCTTCACTTCTAAGTTCTGCGGTGCGCCCAAAAAGTGGTTTACCCCCACATATGGGGTATTGGCGTATTCAGGAGAAATTGCATAACAAAATTTATGGTTACATTTCTGTTTTTACACTTGTGAAAATAAAAAAATGGTTCTGAATTAAGATGTTTGCAAAAAAAAGTTAAATGTTCATTTTTTCCTTCCACATTGTTTCAGTTCCTGTGAAGCACGTAAAGGGTTAATAAACTTCTTGAATGTGGTTTTGAGAACCTTGAGGGGTGTAGTTTTTAGAATGGTGTCACACTTGGGTATTTTCTATCATATAGACCCCTCAAAATGACTTCAAATGTGATGTGGTCCCTAAAAAAAAATGGTGTTGTAAAAATGAGAAATTGCTGGTCAACTTTTAACCCTTATAACTCCCTAACAAAAAAAAATTTTGTTTCCAAAATTGTGCTGATGTAAAGTAGACATGTGGGAAATGTTATTTATTAACTATTTTTCATGACATATCTCTCTGATTTAAGGGCATAAAAATACAAACTTTGAAAATTGCAAAATTTTAAAAATTTTCGCCATATTTCCATTTTTTTCATAAATAATCGCAAGTAATATCGAAGAAATGTTACCACTAACATGAAGTACAATATGTCACGAAAAAACAATCTCAGAATCAGCAGGATCCGTTGAAGCGTTCCAGAGTTATAACCTCATAAAGTGACAGTGGTCAGAATTGCAAAAATTGGCTCGGTCATTAAGTACCAAATTGGCTCTGTCACTAAGGGGTTACAATTGACACTATTGATCAGGTTGTAAAAGCGTGTGTTCTTCTTCACAAATACTTCCTGGCTAAAGATCGACCTAACCTAGAGGAACCTGCTAGTATAACATTGCAGGATTACCAAAATCACCCTCTGAGGACTACAATGGCAGTTGCCCAAACAAGAGATAAATTTGCTGTCTACTTTGTGTCTGATATTGGATGTGTGGCATGGCAAGATGTTTATGTTATGTTTGCTTACTTAACACCTTTACAAAACCACTTGAGTGTAACAACCGTTAATTAACACGTTTAAATAAAATACAGAGACAGTGATTGTGAACAAAAAAGTGTTTTATTAACAAACTAAAAACAATGTTTATTTCAACATTAATACATTTTTGGAAAAAAAATTAATGTCTGCTTATTGTTATGCCCAATGGTGTGACATTTTGGACCTGGGGGTTGTTGGGCTGGGATGATTGGCTAGGAGTGGTTGGGGAAGTAGTTACAGGGGAAGTGGCAGATACTTGGAGGAGTGGGTCAAACACATTGGAAGCAGATGAAACTTTGTGGGAAGAGGACAAATTAGGAGAGGCAAACAAAGTGGAAGGAATTGACAAATTGGAAGGCATTGACACATTGGAAGAGATTGAAAAATTAGAAGAGACAGAAGGAGCATAAGGTGGGGACTCACTTGGAAATGGAGAATCTGGGACAGTTGAGGTTTGAGGTGTTAGGACAGGTGATTGTTGAGGTGGGAGGACAGGTGAGGGTTGAGGTGGTGGCTTTGATTTCTTAAAAGTTTTTTTTTCATGAGGTTTTGCTTGGCTCTGGTCCTGGAGTGCTGCACTTGGCTGATATGTAGAAGTTGAAGGCATGTCTTCACTCTGCTGCATGGTGGCACTTGTACTCGGCTGTGTGGTGAAGCTAGGTACTGTCCTAATGTCCAGTGTTGGTGGTGATGGAAACGTCACTACTTGAGCCGATGGGTATCCTAGTCCTTGTGAGGTGTTGAAAGGTGCATGAGGATTCTGCCACTGCTGCTGTGCTGGCCCTTGTTGACCTGTTTGGAAGGAAGGTGGTACCTGCTGCTGATATCGGGGCAGCTGCTGTAATGCCTGGTTGTAAGCTACTTGGCCGGTCTGCATCACATTCAGCTGGACATCAGGCGGTAGGTTTTCCGTCACGCACCGTGAACAAAAATGTCAAGCCGGTTTCTCATGGTCGGCTTCCAAGAGGCAAAGGCGTTTGTTGATGTCCTGGAATAGTGTGTGCAACAGAGTGAACCACTATCCATTCTGTCTACAATCGCCTTGTTCCCATCCCGGAAGATCGACCCTATGTACTCAAACTCGGGCAAGACTTGCCTCTCCCAGGCCCTCTTCCGCTGACGAGCAGACCCAAATAAAGCAGTGGCAGAGGGGTGGGAGAGGGGAAAACTAGATGTCCTGGTTGCCTGACCCCCAACCTGAGAAGCCTGCCTGGCTGCCTGGTTGCTCCATCGCTGGTGGATGACTGGGATTGGGCTGGTTCGTTAGCTGGTCGATGAAGGTATGCTCCAACAGAGGATGGTCCAGGTTCTGCAGTGCTGCTCCAGGTTCTGTTTGGAAAATAAATGAAAGACATTAGTAAAAAAATTTAGACAGTTTGTATATGACAACACAAAAGATACTCACGTTCACTGGGCAACGCAAGCTGTCAGTGATATTTGTATTTTCTCAGCCTTTGAGCAGCATCACTTCGAACCCGCATCTCCTCTCTCAAGTCCTTGTTGAAGCGATCCTTCATCGAAAAAATTGTTAAACAATGCACATACATTTTCAGGTACACTGAAAGAAATACTTGTTAAACAATGCACATACATTTTCAGGTTCACTGCCGCATCAGACCACATTGAAATACTTACAAAAATCCTTCCTGGAATGTGGCGTGGCATGGTCCCAATCATCCAGCAGCGACCTGGCCACTTCTTCCCAGAGTCGTCGAATCAAGACTGAGTCGGAATGGTTCTTATCACGGGGGTCCCACAACACTGCTCGCTCTTGCACTGATTGAATAAGATTGTCATTATCGATCTCTGGTTTGCGATCACGTTGTGGAACCTATAGAAAAAAATAGAAAAAAAAATTGGTAAGTAAAACTGACAAAATATTACAACTCAATTACAACTCTGATAATGAAAAGAATACTTACACCCTGTCTTTCCTCCTCAGATGCTTGAGGCCGACGACTCTGGGAAGATTCATTTCCACTTGACTGCTCCTGCTCTTCCACACTGTCAGGTACCTGTAAAGAAAATACATGATTTACCACATTTATAGTATTGACAGTCAATACATACCAATCAGTATATCAAATGTGATTACATAATCAGTGTCATGTTCACCCTGGGATGATTCATTTGAGGACATGTTGTAATCGCAGGCAGCAGTCAAGTCAAACACTACAGAAAACAGAGAAGAAAAATTAAACTTGTCAAGAGCAAAACAAAAACAACAAAAAAAACACGCCAATACTTACATTACTGTCAGCAGTCCAACAGCACAGCAGTCAGGCAGCACAGCAACAGGGACGACAGCAGAAGGACCGGAGCACCAGGGACAGCAGCACAAGTGAAACACTACAGAGAACAGAGAAGAGAAATTAAACTTGTCAAGAGCAAAACAACCCCCCCCCCCCAAAAAAAAAGAATGGACACCAATTCTTACAGCCTGTAGTCCAACGGCAGCACCAAGATGGCACCAGCAGGACCAGAGCAGAAGGACCGGAGCAGCAGACAGTCTACAAGGAATAGAAAAAAAAATTAGTACATAGTAAAGACTGCAAAGACAGACATTTTCAAAGATTCCATACTTACATATCAGGCTGATGCTCACATTCACAGAGTCCAGAGAGTAATGACCTTGCAGTGTCCACACTTCCTTTTATGGGGCTGGCAATTAGCAGGTGGTGTATCACTTCCAGGACAAACTCATTAAAAGTAAACATGCGTATCGAACATGTCCTTGCGTACGCTTGCGTTACCATAGACAGTAATGCATTGTTTTGACGCACTCCATCGCAATCATCTGCATGCGGATGATTGCACATAATTGACGCCTCAAAAAATGCAACATGTTGCATTCGCCGCACCCTGCCACAAGCGAACGCATTCAAACGCATGTCCCTGCGTACACCATGTTAAAGATATGTACACATGAGGCATGCTGATCGATGCGGATGAAACACTGGGCACAGAAACGCAAATGTGAAACCACCCTTAGATAGTATGACACCCTAGGCATTTCTGAGCCAGATAATGGCTGCGGTCAGCTAGCTGAAGACTGCTGTTCTCTATAGCATATGAACATAACAATTTTTTAAAACCAAGTTCAAATGTGAACTTAGGCTTTCAATGGGTTCTAGCCCTTAAACCCTTCCTGACATTTGCAGTATACATATGTAATGGTCGACTGATGCAGTATATATACGTCATGGCGATCTCCCGCACACAGGAGGCTGTGAGCGGGTGATTGCCGGTGGTTGTCATCTGTTTCTGACAGCTGACACTCAGTGCCAGGAGCAGTGCCGTCACCAAACCCGGCACTTCAACCCTCTAAATTCTGTGATCTATATAGATTAGAATCAATATCAACTGAATTAGTGACATCTTGGATATAGTATTAATATGGCCATACGCCTATAAAAATGGCCATAGCATACAATCCATTAGAACAGTCCCAATACACATTTTTCCTACACAAAACATGGAGTCCAGGTCCACCAATATGTAATAAGATCAAAAAAAGTGGATCTAAGTGGATATAAGTGATACATATGTATTTATGTATCAATATCATAAATACATATGATAAAAAAAATCATAAAAGTCAAAAATAGAAAAAGCTAAGGTGTTTAGGACAGCGGATCATCAACAATATATCAGGGTAGGATAGTAGTGGGCCTCTCTGTCACCATATAGTCATGATTGCAATCGTATAAATGCATAAAGTGCTTTGTGCAATTATGATATCAATGAAAGGACAGCCAATGTAGTACTATGTATAGTGTGTGCACATACACTGTGCATAAATGCCACATAAGGGGTATTACCAAGTTCACTACAAATTATGGGACAAATGTTGGTGCCAAGTTTACCTACTTCTTGTGTGAAAATGTAAAATTTGGGGCTAAAATAAAATTTTGGTGGTAAAAATATATATATTTTTTCACTGCCCAATGGTATAAAATTTTGTGACCCACCTGTGGTGTTAATATGATCACTGCACTACTAGATGAATTCATTGAGAGGTGTAGTTTGTAAAATGGGGTCTCTTATGGGGTCTGCTGTTCTGGCACCTCAGGGGCTCTGCCAATGTAACATGGCACCATCAAACTAGTCCAGCAAAATCTGAACTGCAATATGGCGCTTCTTCCCTTCTGAGCTTTGCACTGCGCCTTGCATTGCGCCTCAAAAGTAGTTTTTGACCACATATGGGGTATCGGCATACTGAGTAGAAATTGCACAACAAATTTTTGGGTCAATTTTCTCATCCTTGTGAAAATGAAAAAAAAGGGGGGCATTTTCACAGATCAACATTGTAAAATTCTGTGAATCAATGCTCACCACACATGCCATACATTCCTTGAGCGGTTTATTTTTCAAAATGGGGTCACTTGTGGGTTTTTTCCACTGTTTATGCACATCAGGGGCTCTCCAAGCACAACATCACACCCGCAGACCATTCCATCAGTCTGTGTTCCAAAACCTCACTCCTTCCTTTCTGATCCCTCCAAACCAAGAAGAACAACCCAAACAACCGATCAATGGATCACCAGAGAAGTACCACACAGGAAATAGATTATAAAATGCCTTTATTAATTATTGATGGCAATATTAAAAAAAACAAATATCTGTGCGCATAACAGGATAAAAAAAACAACATATATAGTTGCTTCATAAAAGAAAGGAAATAATGGTTGACCCTACATATATATAAATAAATGAGTCTCAAAAAAAAAAGTGCAAATATATAATAATTGTGTGCTCAAAGGCTTCAAAAAATATATAAGGAGTGTATCAAATGCAAATGTAAAGTAATATCATATGCAAGGTGCAGGGTGCACCATTTGCAATATGCAAATATGCAACTGTGCAAAGTGCAATGTGCAGTGTGCAAAAAGCAGTGATGAAAATCTGATCACACAATCAAATGTTTCAATAGAACACAAGTGCAAAAGTGCAAAAAAAGAGGGTTAGAAAATGATCATTATCTACCTGATGGGGTCGCCACGTCCTCTAATTGCGCACCCCGACGCGCGTTTCGGAAGTTATCCTTCGTCAGGGGGTAGCTATTGTTAAATCTAAGGTTCTTTTATAGCATCCATCCTCCTATCACTGTGGCCCGGGCATATCTGGTGTGTGGCCGCGGTCAGGAGGATCCGGAAGTTCCAGCGCCCGCGTCACGTGACCGGACGTACGGGGGCTGAGTACCTGACGTTACCAAGGACACGAGGACACGGCACGCCGGGACTCCGGACCGCAGACCGCGCATGCACACCACCAAGAGCCCAGTCTAGGAGGGTTGGTAACCGGAAGTATGTGTAAAATCGCAAAAAATACTAAGTGCATTTATGCAGCAAGCCATATATATAGAGTCTGCTGGTATATCACATATAATTGATAAGCAAGAGGATCCTATGCCTCATACTATTAGATAAAATGGGAGGATACTTAAGTAATAAGGAAATAGCATATAGTATCAATGGAAACGGATCGACTATGCTCAACAAACATGATCTTATAATCATAGTGCATATATAAATGCATAAGAATGTATAACTGCATCTAATACATACCATAGTATAACATCAGATATATAGTTCATTAATTAATAAACGAAAAAATAATAATATAAAGAAATTTTTTACCAAAAATTAATAAGTAAGAAAAAAATAATAATAATAATAAATAAAAAAAATCACGAAAATAAAATATAAAATATAAAAATAAATAAAATAAGTAAATAATAATGAATATAAATAATAATTAAATTAATAAGTAGTGTAATGACAAAAAAATAATAAATAAGAAGCAGATGAATAAACAAATAATACTGTGTCTAAGGGTACCTTTCCACTTGTGAGATAAACGTCCGTGTCTCGCATGTGAAAACCAAGCTCTGGCGCCGGCACTCCAGAGCGGAGCGTGCAGCCACATAGCAACACATGGAGCCGCACGCTCCGCTCCCAAGTGCCGGCGCCAGAGCTTGGTTTTCACATGCGAGACACGAACGTTTATCTCACAAGTGGAAAGGAGCCCTTGGGTCCAGATCCATTTAGTCTCCATCTTCGCCAGCCGTGTACTGATTTCTCCTCCCCGTTCAATGGTATCAATGCCAATCACTTTCAATTGGGATTCATCACAGTTATGATGGATCCTGAAGTGTTTAGGGATAGTTTTCAAAAGCGAAATGTCCTCAGCCTCCCTAGCGGCTTGTATCCCTAACATGTGTTCACGAATGCGTACTTTCAGTTGCCTCGTTGTCATACCAACATAAATTAAAGGACACGGGCAAGTGGCATAGTAAATCACAGCCTTGGATGTGCATGTAATGGCATGTCTGATTTTAAATGTGCTCGTCCCATTAGAATTACAAAAAGTCAGTGCTTTTACAATATTAGGACACGCAACACATTTGCCACAAGGTTTTTTTCCTGTTACCCTTACAAAAATAAATAAAATTGGGTCTATAGGAAAAATTCTGTAAAAAAAAAAAGTTAAATGTTATTTTTTACTTCCATATACCATTAATTTCTGTGACGCACCTGAAGGGTTAATAAACTTCTTGAATGCGGATTTAAGCACCTTGAGGGGTGCAGTTTTTTAGAATGGTGTCATTTTGGGTATTTTCTGTCATATAGGCCCCTCAAAGTAACTTCAACTGTAATGTGGTCCCTAAAAAAATTATTTTGAAAATTTTTAGTAAAAATGAGAAATTGCTGGACGACTTTTAACCCTTATACAGTATAACTTCCTAACTAAAAAAAAAATTATCTTTCAAAACTTGTGCTGATGTAAAGTAGACATGTGAGAAATGTTATTTATTAACTATGTTGTGCGATATAATGCTCTGATTTAGGGGCATAAAAATCAACATTTTGAAAATTGCAAATTTTCACCAAATTTCCTTTTTTTCACAAATAAAAGCAAGTAATATTGAAGTCTAAGGGGTAAGGTTTCTCCTTGTAGAGAGTGAGATACCAGCTCTGGCTTGTCGACGTGAGGAGGACTGATTGGCCGTGCCATGCTCCCCTGGGAAATGTTATATGCAAATTACATCTTCAGAGAGAAAGAGGACTTGAAATCTATGGCACCCCAGTCCAGAGCCTCTCACCTAGACAAATCAGATCACATACTTCGCACTGACGAGGGCCAACAGCCTGAAACACAGTGTCTGCAAATTGAGATTCTGATTTGGCTTTTATCCTAAATCATATTGCAAGACTCGTTAAAGGGTTGATTGTGACTTGTAGGATCGCTACTTCCAACAGGTGGCGCTATATTGTCATATTGAAGAAATTTTACCACTATCAAGAAGTATGATAAATCTCAGAATCAGCGGGATCTGTTGAAGCGTTCCAGAGTTATTACCTCATAAAGTGACACTGGTCAGAATTGTAAAATTTGGCCTGGTCATGAACGTGAAAAGAGGCTTGGGGGTGAAGGGGTTAGAGGGGTTGTCCAGTGTAAAGCCACAAGCCTGCATGCTGTCAGGATTCTCTGGTGTAGACAGTGAGAGTGGGCAGTAACATGATTGCAAGTATGTGATTTTCCTACATGCGATCACGTGCTGAGTCGACTGGCTCAGACTCGCTCAATTCACTTGTATTGAGTGGGCCGTGCACATCTAGTCGGAATGTCGCAGGAGGTATCACATGACCACCCGCTCTCGCTGCTGACACCTGAGAATACTGACAGCGTGCACTGCGTGTTCTGGGAGGATTCAGAAGCCTACAGTCACAAAAAGTGACTGCAGACTTTTAACAATTGAATGGACAAGTCCTTTTAAAAAATAAACATTTACTGTATGTAAATAAGAAAGTAAAACTAATAATGGCCACTGTGTGTCCAGTCAGCAGCTCCCTTCTGCCTTTTCCTTCTCCCTGTGACCTACATGCTATATGTTTATCTCCCTAAGCCTTGCAAGCTTGCAATGTTTATTGTTATTCTGCAGCAAAGGTGCTCTCCACCCGCGGCTGGTAACTAGTTAAATGCTGCTGTCAATCTCTGACAGCACATCACTGGCTCTGCCCATCTGTGACCCCATCACATAATCATGAGTCATGATCATGGGTCGGCATGACAACCAGAGGTCTGCAAAATACCTCTATGGTTGTCATTGCCAGATTGCTATGGGTGCCACCCTGTGGTCAGCACTCATAACATGTGAGCACAGGGCCGGACTGGCCATCGGGCAGTTCTGGCAAATGCCAGAAGGGCCGGTGCCAGTAGTGGGCAGCTGCACGCCGACTCACCCTCCCCCCCCAGCGCCGCCACTGCCGCATTCAACTATACCGGCGTCTATAACGCCGGTACAGTTGAATGCAATGATGGAGGAGAGAGCGCCACCTGTCGCTCCCTCTCCCATCATTCCCCGCTCTGCCTCTGACACTGCGGGTGTGCGCGCACTCACTGTGTCCCAGGCAGAGCAGCGGCAGCCGCAGAGACAGGAGCAGGGAGCACCGCAGGCACGAGGGGAAGTGAGGAGTGTTTTTTTTTACTGGACTGTGGGGCCATTCTAGGGGGGGGGGAGAGATGTGGGCTGTGCTATACACTACTATGTGGGCAGTGCTGTATACTACTGTGTGGGCTGTGCTGTATACTACCGTACTATGTGGGCTGTGCTATACACTACTGTGTGGGCTGTGCTGTATACTACTGTGTGGGCTGTGCTGTATACTACCGTACTATGTGGGCTGTGCTGTATACTATTATGTGGGCTGTGCAATACACTACTGTGTGGGCTGTGCTGTATACTACTGTGTGGGCTGTGCTGTATACTACTATGTGGGCTGTGCTGTATACTACTACGTGGGCTGTGCTGTATACTACTATGTGGGCTGTGCTGTATACTACTATGTGGGCTGTGCTGTATACTACTATGTGGGCTGTGCTATACACTACTGTGTGGGCTGTGCTGTATACTACTGTGTGGGCTGTGCTGTATACTACTGTGTGGGCTGTGCTATACACTACTATGTGGGCTCTGCTGTATACTACTATGTGGGCCGTGCTATACACTACTATGTGGGCTCTGCTATATACTACTGTGTGGGCTCTGCTGTATACTACTATGTGGGCTGTGCTGTATACTACTATGTGGGCTCTGCTATACTGTATATATATATATATATATATATATATATATATATAGACAGTATATATGTTTTTATGATTTTTTGAGAACATGGATCCATTGTATGTTCGTATGTCGGTTTTGCAAGCCTGCGAGAAAATCTCGCAGTACGGATGCCATACGGATTACATACGGAGGATGCCTGTTATGAACAGGTAATTCAGAACCACGATGGACCTTGAAGTTCAGAGCACACAAAGTGACCTGACAATTACCAAAAACATAGGACGAGCTCTGAGACTTGGGAACTCTGCTGACCGCAATCCCTAATCCTATCCAACCACACTAGCGGTAGCCGTGGAGCGCTCCTGACCAGACCTATGCGCCTCGAGCACAGCCTGAGAAACTAGCTAGCCCTAAGAAAGAAAAATAAGCCTAGCTTGCCTCAGAGAAATACCCCAAAGGAAAAGGCAGCCCCCCACATATAATGACTGTGAGTTGAGATGAAAGTACAAACGCAGAGATGAAATAGATTTAGCAAAGTGAGGCCCAACTTACTGAACAGACCGAAGATAGGAAAGATTGCTTTGTGGTCAACACAAAACCCTACAGACAACCACGCAGAGGGGGAAAAAAGACCCTCCGCACCGACTAACGGTACGGAGGTGCTCCCTCTGCGTCCCAGAGCTTCCAGCAAGCAAGAAAAACCAATATAGTAAGCTGGACAGAAAAAATAGCAAACAAAAATAACACAAGCAAAACTTAGCTTATGCAGGATAGGCAGGCCACAGGAACGATCCAGGAGAAAGCAAGACCAACACTAGAACATTGACTGGAGGCCAGGATCAAAGCACTAGGTGGAGTTAAATAGAGCAGCACCTAACGACTTAACCTCATCACCTGAGGAAGGAAACTCAGAAGCCGCAGTACCACTCTCATCCACCAAAGGAAGCCCATAGACAGAACCAGCCGAAGTACCACTCACGACCACAGGAGGGAGCTTGGTCACAGAATTCACAACAGATGCCATGCGCAAAATACGCTGACACACCCTGCCTACGGAGGAGATATGGACCACTATTTTGAGGATTTTTCTGCGTATTACGGCCGTAAATTACGGACCGTATTTTTATACGCTGAGTTTGACGCCGGCCTTAAACTGTAAAGCACTGCGGAATATGTTGGCGCTATATAAATAAAGATTATTATTATTATTATTATTACTACTATGTGGGCTGTGCTATATACTACTATATGGGCTCTGCTATATACTACTGTGTGGGCTGTGCTGTATACTACTATGTGGGCTGTGCTATACACTATTATGTGGGCTCTGCTGTATACTACTATGTGGGCTGTGCTATACACTACTATGTGGGCAGTGCTGTATACTACTGTGTGGGCTCTGCTGTATACTACTGTGTGGGCTGTGCTGTATACTACTATATGGGCAGTGCTGTATACTACTATGTGGGCTCTGCTGTATACTACTATGTGGGCAGTGCTGTATACTACTATGTGGGCTGTGCTATACACTACTGTGTGGGCTCTGCTGTATACTACTATGTGGGCTGTGCTGTATACTACTATGTTGGCAGTGCTATATACTACTATGTGGGTAGTGCTGTATACTACTATGTTGGCAGTGCTGTATACTACTATGTGGGCTGTGCTAAATAAATAAATAAATAAATCTCAAGGCACGATGCACAAAATAAATATATAAGGATGAAATAGTATATCCACCAATGTGCACCAATGGAAAATATAATGGACAGATCGGGAAACCACATAGAAACACAAAGAAAAACCGAGATAAAAGTCCAAAATAAGGTGTAAATAACAATATTTATTAAAATATAAAGTGGAACGGTGGGGAAGAATACCATAAAAAGCACACCACCAGGGACATATAGATAGCACAAAAAATAATAAATTAATTAACTATACAACCACAGTGTAAAAATTGGCAAAAATATATATAACAGTGTCAGTAAGCCATATAGAGGTGTAAAAAGCAGATATAATAATACGATGTTGTAAAGTGCATGTGCAGACTAATATTAATGGGTGGCTGAAGGAGGCCAAGTAAAGTGCTGGCAGAAATATTAGTACTAGTACAAGCTGCTGGTGCTAAATAAGCTAAATTAAGACATGATGGACAGAGTGACCAGTTAGGTATAAGGCACCAAGCTAGCACAACCAAAACTAAATAGAGTACAAATACTAAAGGTCAAAACCAGCCAACAGATATTACCTGCTATATGGAGTGTAGATGCTTGGGATGTGCCGAACCCCAACCCCAGTGTTATTTACACCTTATTTTGGACTTTTGTCTCGGTTTTTCTTTGTGTTTCTATGTTTGCTGTGCTGTATACTACTATGTGGACTGTGCTATATACTACTGTGTGGGCTCTGCTGTATACTACTATGTGGGCTGTACTGTATACTACTATGTGGGCTGTGCTATATACTACTATGTGGGCTCTGCTGTATACTACTATGTGGGCAGTGCTGTATACTATGTGAGCAGTGCTATATACTACTATGTGGGCTGTGCTGTATACTGCTACATGGGCTGTGCTGTATACTGCTATGTGGGCTGTGTTATCTGCTATGCGAGTTGTGCTATATACCATGGGGGTATATTATATTCTATGGGGAGGCCGTGTTATATACTACTAGATGGTGGCCCGATTCTAACGCATAGGGTATTCTAGAATACGTATGTATATAGCAGCCACATAGTATATAGCACAGGCCACGACATATTCTTGAATACCCGATGCGTTAATACAGGCCACGCAGTATATAACAGTGGCCACGCAGTATATAACACAGCCCTAACAGTATAAAATCCAGCCCACACAGTTTATAACACTGCCCACATAGTATATAACACTGCCCACGTAGTATATAACAGCCATGTAGTATATAACGCAGCCCACACAGAATATAACACTGCCCACGTAGTCTATAGCAGCCATGTAGTATATAACGCAGGCCACGCAGTATATAACATTGCCCACATAGTATATAACACTGCCCACATAGTACATAGAAGCCATGTAGTATATAACGCAGCCAACGCAGTATATAACATTGCCCACATAGTATATAACACTACCCACATAGTACATAGCAGCCATGTAGTATATAACGCAGCACACGCAGTATATAACACAACCCACGTAGTATATAGCAATGTGGGCACTATATGCATGGTTAAAAAACACTTAAAATAAAAAATAAACATATACTCACCCTCCGAAGGCCCCTTGTAGTCCTTGCGCCAATGTGCGGTGCACGCGGCAGCTTCCGGTCCCAGGGTTATTATGAGTGCAGGACCTGTGATGACGTCGCGGTCACATGACCGTGACGTCATGGAAGGTCCTTCTCGCATAGCATCCTTGGCACCGGAACCTGCCGCTTGCACTGCCGAGGACAACGCGACGTCGGAGGGTGAGAATAACCTTTTTTTTATTATTATTATTTGTAACATTAGATCGTTTTGCATATGCAGCATCAATAGTAAAAAAGTTGGTCACACAGGGCTAATAGCTGCGTTAATGGAGTGCGTTACACCGCAGTATAACGCGGTCCATTAACGCTGCCATTAACCCTGTGTGAGGGCTGACTGGAGGGAAGTATGGAGCGGGCACTGACTGCAGGGAGGAAGGAGCGGCCATTTTGCCGCCAGACTGTGCCCATCGCTGATTGGTCGTGGGCGTTTTGCCACGACCAATCAGCGACTTGGATTTCCATGACAGACAGAGGCCGCGACCAATGAATATCTGTGACAGACAGACAGACGGAAGTGACCCTTAGACAATTATATAGTAGATGTGGCTGTTATATACTATTGTGGGGGTATATTATATTCTATGGGGGAGGCTGTGTTATGTTATGGGGGCTGCATTATATTCCGTGGGGGCTACGTTATAAATTATGGAAGACACAAAAGCGCACAGAGAAGTAAAAAAATACTCTGTTGTAAAAAAGTCACAGTAAATAAGCAAGTGCTAGTCAAAAAATGAAAAAATACAGGTTATTTAGTTAATACTTTTTTTTGCAAAAAAAGTATGTTAAGCTGCTCCACCAATCGCCAAGGTATACCCATAATAGAGTAGTCCTGTCTAATGTATATAATCCCTATCTGATGTATTTAAAAACCTGATCATCTGTATAGTACCTGTATGAACAGGGCTCAGAGAGAAAATATCCACGTAGAACATGCGAGATGGAACAGCTACAATGCAAATGACCCACAGAGGAGTGGTGAACTCCCCAGTCTTGTAGAAACAAGAGAACAATTATAAAACCAAAAACACATGGGCCACCTGCATAGCGAACAAGTCTGTAGAAACATGTTCACACCACCAAAGAACTTGAAGACACAAAAGCGCACAGAGAGGTCAAAAAATACTCTGTTGTAAAAAAGTCACAGTAAATAAGCAAGTGCTAGTCAAAAAATGAAAAAATACAGGGTATTTAGTTAATACGTTTTTTTTTGCAAAAAAAAGTATGTTAAGCTGCTCCACCAATCGACAAGGTATACCCATAATAGAGCAGTCCTGTCTAATGTATATAATCCCTATCTGATGTATTTAAAAACCTGATCATCTGTATAGTACCTGTATGAACAGGTATCCCGATGCGTTAATACAGGCCACGCAGTATATAACAGTGGCCACGCAGTATATAACACAGCCCTAACAGTATATAATCCAGCCCACACAGTATATAACACTGCCCACATAGTATATAACACTGCCCACGTAGTATATAACAGCCATGTAGTATATAACGCAGCCCACACAGAATATAACACTGCCCACGTAGTCTATAGCAGCCATGTAGTATATAACGCAGGCCACGCAGTATATAACATTGCCCACATAGTATATAACACTGCCCACATAGTACATAGAAGCCATGTAGTATATAACGCAGCCCACGCAGTATATAACATTGCCCAGATAGTATATAACACTGCCCACATAGAACATAGCAGCCATTTAGTATATAACGCAGCCTGTTGTGAATTCTGTGGCAGAGTTCACTCCTGTGGTCACAAGTGGTACTTCGGCTGATTCTCTCTGGGAGCTTCCGTTTGTGGAGGAAAGTGGTACTGCAGCTTCTGAGTTTCCTCCCTCAGGTGATCTGGTGAGGTCGTTAGCTGCTTCTCTACTTAACTCCACCTGATGCTTTGATCCATGCTTCCTGTCAATGTTCCAGTGTTGGACTTGTGTTTCTCTGGATCATTCCTGTGGCCTGCTGCTCTGCATAGCTAAGTGCTTCTTTGCTATTTGTTGCTATTTTTTCTGTCCAGCTTGTCTATTTGTTTTGCTGGAAGCTCTGGGACGCAAAGGGTGTACCTCCGTGCCGTTAGTTCGGTACGGAGGGTCTTTTTGCCCCCTTTGCGTGGTTTTCTTTAGGGTTTTGTGTAGACCGCAAAGTTATCTTTCCTATCCTCGTTCTGTCTAGAATATCGGGCCTCACTTTGCTGAATCTTTTTCATCCCTACGTTTGTCTTTTCATCTTACTCACAGTCATTATATGTGGGGGGCTGCCTTTTCCTTTGGGGTATTTCTCTGAGGCAAGGTAGGCTTATTTTTCTATCTTCAGGCTAGTTAGTTTCTCAGGCTGTGCCGAGTTGCATAGGGAGCGTTAGGCGCAATCCACAGCTGCCTCTAGTTGTGTTTGGAGAGGATCAGGAATTGCGGTCTACAGAGTTTCCACGTCTCAGAGCTCGTTCTATTATTTTGGGTTATTGTCAGATCACTGTATGTGCTCTGATCGCTATGTACATTGTGTTACTGAATTGCCTATCATAACAGTACAGGAAGCCCAAAGTACTAATGATTCTCAATAGAGGGAAAAAAGAAGTTCTGAGACCATTTTTTTTCCTTTGCACTGTGATTTGTCTTTTTTTTCCCCTAGACATTTGGGTGGTTCAGGACACAGGTGTTACAATGGACATTAAAGGTCTGTCTTCATGTGTAGATCAGCTTACGGCAAGAGTTCAAGATATTCAAAATTTTGTGGTTCAGAATTCTTTGTTAGAACCGAGAATTCCTATTCCAGATTTGTTTTTTGGAGATAGAACTAAATTTCTGAGTTTCAAGAATAATTGTAAACTGTTTCTGGCTTTGAAACCTCGCTCCTCTGGTGACCCAGCGCAACAGGTTAGGATCGTCATTTCTTTTTTGCGTGGCGACCCTCAGGACTGGGCATTTTCTCTTGCTTCAGGAGATCCTGCATTGAGTGATAGCGATGCGTTTTTCCTGGCGCTTGGATTGCTGTACGATGAGCCTAATTCAGTAGATCAGGCAGAAAAAAATTTGCTGGCTCTTTGTCAGGCTCAGGATGAGATAGAGCTATATTGCCAGAAATTTAGAAAATGGTCCGTGCTCACTCAATGGAATGAATCTGCGCTTGCAGCCATTTTCAGAAAGGGTCTCTCTGAAGCCATTAAGGATGTCATGGTGGGATTTCCTATGCCCGCTGGTTTGAATGAGTCTATGTCTTTGGCCATTCAGATCGGTCGACGCTTGCGTGAGCGTAAATCTGTGTACCATTTGGCGGTATTACCTGAGATTAAACCTGAGCCTATGCAGTGCGATAGGACTATGACCAGAGTTGAACGGCAAGAACACAGACGTCTGAATGGGCTGTGTTTCTACTGTGGTGATTCCACTCATGCTATCTCTGATTGTCCTAAGCGCACTAAGCGGTTCGCTAGGTCTGCCGCCATTGGTACTGTACAGTCAAAATTTCTTCTGTCCGTTACCTTGATATGCTCCTTGTCGTCGTATTCTGTCATGGCGTTTGTGGATTCAGGCGCTGCACTGAATTTGATGGACTTGGATTATGCTAAACGTTGTGGGTTTTTATTGGAGCCCTTGCAGTGTCCTATTCCATTGAGAGGAATTGATGCTACACCTTTGGCCAAGAATAAGCCTCAATACTGGACCCAGCTGACCATGTGCATGGCTCCTGCACATCAGGAGGTTATTCGCTTTCTGGTGTTGCATAATCTGCATGATGTGGTCGTGTTGGGGTTGCCATGGCTACAAGACGATAATCCAGTATTGGATTGGAATTCCATGTTGGTGTCCAGCTGGGGTTGTCAGGGGGTACATGGTGATGTTCCATTTCTGTCAATTTCGTCATCCACCCCTTCTGAGGTTCCAGAGTTCTTGTCTGATTACCAGGATGTATTTGATGAGCCCAAGTCCGATGCCCTGCCTCCGCATAGGGATTGTGATTGTGCTATCAATTTGATTCCTGGTAGTAAATTCCCAAAAGGTCGACTGTTTAATTTATCCGTGCCTGAGCACACCGCTATGCGCAGTTATGTGAAGGAATCCCTGGAGAAGGGGCATATTCGCCCGTCATCGTCGCCATTAGGAGCAGGGTTCTTTTTTGTAGCCAAGAAGGATGGTTCGCTGAGACCGTGTATAGATTACCGCCTTCTTAATAAGATCACTGTTAAATTTCAGTACCCCTTGCCATTGTTATCTGATTTGTTTGCTCGGATTAAGGGGGCTAGTTGGTTCACTAAGATAGATCTTCGTGGTGCGTATAATCTGGTGAGAATCAGGCAAGGCGATGAATGGAAAACTGCATTTAATACGCCCGAGGGTCATTTTGAGTATCTAGTGATGCCGTTCGGACTTGCCAATGCTCCATCAGTGTTTCAATCCTTTATGCATGACATCTTCCGTGAGTACCTGGATAAATTCCTGATTGTGTACTTGGATGACATTTTGATCTTCTCGGATGATTGGGAGTCTCATGTGAAGCAGGTCAGAACGGTTTTTCAGGTCCTGCGTGCTAATTCTTTGTTTGTGAAGGGATCAAAGTGTCTCTTTGGTGTGCAGAAGGTTTCATTTTTGGGGTTCATCTTTTCCCCTTCTACTATCGAGATGGATCCCGTTAAGGTCCAAGCCATCCATGATTGGACTCAGCCGACATCTCTGAAAAGTCTGCAAAAGTTCCTGGGCTTTGCTAATTTTTATCGTCGCTTCATCTGCAATTTTTCTACTGTTGCCAAACCATTGACCGATTTGACCAAGAAGGGTGCTGATTTGGTCAATTGGTCTTCTGCTGCAGTGGAAGCTTTTCAAGAGTTGAAGCGTCGTTTTTCTTCTGCCCCTGTCAACCGTGTCAACCAGATGTTTCTCTTCCGTTCCAGGTCGAGGTTGATGCTTCTGAGATTGGAGCAGGGGCTGTTTTGTCACAGAGAGGTTCTGGTTGCTCAGTGATGAAACCATGCGCTTTCTTTTCCAGGAAATTTTCGCCTGCTGAGCGAAATTATGATGTGGGCAACCGAGAGTTGCTGGCCATGAAGTTGGCATTCGAGGAGTGGCGTCATTGGCTTGAAGGAGCTAAGCATCGCGTGGTGGTATTGACTGATCATAAGAACTTGACTTATCTCGAGTCTGCCAAGCGCTTGAATCCTAGACAAGCTCGTTGGTCGTTATTTTTTGCCCATTTTGACTTTGTGATTTCGTACCTTCCGGGCTCTAAAAATGTGAAGGCGGATGCTCTGTCTAGGAGTTTTGTGCCCGACTCTCCGGGTTTATCTGAGCCGGCGGGTATCCTCAAGGAAGGAGTAATTGTGTCTGCCATCTCCCCTGATTTGCGGCGGGTGCTGCAAAAATTTCAGGCTAATAAACCTGATCGTTGCACAGCGGAGAAACTGTTTGTCCCTGATAGGTGGACGAATAGAGTTATCTCTGAACTTCATTGTTCGGTGTTGGCTGGTCATCCTGGAATCTTTGGTACCAGAGAGTTAGTGGCTAGATCCTTTTGGTGGCCCTCTCTGTCGCGGGATGTGCGTACTTTTGTGCAGTCCTGTGGGATTTGTGCTCGGGCTAAGCCCTGCTGTTCTCGTGCCAGTGGGTTGCTTTTGCCCTTGCCGGTCCCGAAGAGGCCTTGGACACATATCTCTATGGATTTTATTTCTGACCTTCCCGTTTCTCAAAAGATGTCAGTCATTTGGGTGGTCTGTGATCGCTTTTCTAAGATGGTCCATCTGGTACCCTTGTCTAAATTGCCTTCCTCCTCTGATTTGGTGCCTTTGTTCTTCCAGCATGTGGTTCGTTTGCATGGCATTCCAGAGAATATTGTTTCTGACAGAGGTTCCCAGTTTGTTTCGAGGTTTTGGCGAGCCTTTTGTGGTAGGATGGGCATTGACTTGTCTTTTTCCTCGGCTTTCCATCCTCAGACTAATGGCCAGACCGAACGAACCAATCAGACCTTGGAAACATATCTGAGATGCTTTGTTTCTGCTGATCAGGATGACTGGGTGTCCTTTTTGCCTTTGGCTGAGTTCGCCCTTAATAATCGGGCCAGCTCGGCTACCTTGGTTTCGCCGTTTTTCTGCAATTCTGGGTTCCATCCTCGTTTCTCTTCAGGACAGGTTGAGTCTTCGGACTGTCCTGGTGTGGATACTGTGGTGGACAGGTTGCAGCAGATTTGGACTCAGGTAGTGGACAATTTGACCTTGTCCCAGGAGAAGGCTCAACTTTTCGCTAATCGCAGACGCCGTGTGGGTCCCCGACTTCGTGTTGGGGATCTGGTTTGGTTATCTTCTCGTCATATTCCTATGAAGGTTTCCTCTCCTAAGTTTAAACCTCGTTTTATTGGTCCGTATAGGATTTCTGAGGTTCTTAATCCTGTGTCTTTTCGTCTGACCCTTCCAGATTCTTTTTCCATACATAACGTATTCCATAGGTCATTGTTGCGGAGATACGTGGCACCTATGGTCCCATCTGTTGAGCCTCCTGCCCCGGTTTTGGTGGAGGGGGAATTGGAGTATATTGTGGAGAAGATTTTGGATTCTCGTGTTTCAAGACGGAAACTCCAGTATCTGGTTAAATGGAAGGGTTATGCTCAGGAAGATAATTCCTGGGTTTTTGCCTCTGATGTCCATGCTCCCGATCTTGTTCATGCCTTTCATGTGGCTCATCCTGGTTGGCCTGGGGTCTTTGGTAAGGGTTCGGTGACCCCTCCTCAAGGGGGGGGTACTGTTGTGAATTCTGTGGCAGAGTTCACTCCTGTGGTCACAAGTGGTACTTCGGCTGATTCTCTCTGGGAGCTTCCGTTTGTGGAGGAAAGTGGTACTGCAGCTTCTGAGTTTCCTCCCTCAGGTGATCTGGTGAGGTCGTTAGCTGCTTCTCTACTTAACTCCACCTGATGCTTTGATCCATGCTTCCTGTCAATGTTCCAGTGTTGGACTTGTGTTTCTCTGGATCATTCCTGTGGCCTGATGCTCTGCATAGCTAAGTGCTTCTTTGCTATTTGTTGCTATTTTTTCTGTCCAGCTTGTCTATTTGTTTTGCTGGAAGCTCTGGGACGCAAAGGGTGTACCTCCGTGCCGTTAGTTCAGTACGGAGGGTCTTTTTGCCCCCTTTGCGTGGTTTTCTTTAGGGTTTTGTGTAGACCGCAAAGTTATCTTTCCTATCCTCGTTCTGTCTAGAATATCGGGCCTCACTTTGCTGAATCTTTTTCATCCCTACGTTTGTCTTTTCATCTTACTCACAGTCAGTATATGTGGGGGGCTGCCTTTTCCTTTGGGGTATTTCTCTGAGGCAAGGTAGGCTTATTTTTCTATCTTCAGGCTAGTTAGTTTCTCAGGCTGTGCCGAGTTGCATAGGGAGCGTTAGGCGCAATCCACAGCTGCCTCTAGTTGTGTTTGGAGAGGATCAGGAATTGCGGTCTACAGAGTTTCCACGTCTCAGAGCTCGTTCTATTATTTTGGGTTATTGTCAGATCACTGTATGTGCTCTGATCGCTATGTACATTGTGTTACTGAATTGCCTATCATAACAGCAGCCCACGCAGAATGTAACACAGCCCAAATAGTATATAGCAATGTGGGCACTATATGCGTGGTTAAAAAAACACTTAAAATAAAAAATAAACATATACTCACCCTCCGAAGGCCCCTTGTAGTCCTGGCGCCAGTGTGCGGTGCACGCGGCAGCTTCCGGTCCCAGGGTTGTTATGAGGTCAGGACCTGTGATGACGTCGCGGTCAGATGACCGTGACGTCATGGAAGGTCCTTCTCGCATAGCATCCTTGGCACCGGAACCTGCCGCTTGCACTGCCGAGGACAACGCGACGTCGGAGGGTGAGAATAACCTTTTTATTATTATTATTTGTAACATTAGATCGTTTAGCATATGTAGCATCAATAGTAAAAAAGTTGGTCACACAGGGTTAATAGCTGCGTTAATGGAGTGCGTTACACTGCGGCATAACGCGGTCCATTAACGCTGCCATTAACCCTGTGTGAGGGCTGACTGGAGGGGAGTATGGAGCGGGCACTGACTGCGGGGAGGAAGGAGCGGCCATTTTGCCGCCAGACTGTGCCCATCGCTGATTGGTCGTGGGCGTTTTGCCACGACCAATCAGCGACTTGGATTTCCATGACAGACAGAGGCCGCGACCAATGAATATCTGTGACAGACAGACGGAAGTGACCTTTAGACAATTATATAGTAGATGTGGCTGTTATATACTATTGTGGGGGTATATTATATTCTATGGGGGAGGCTGTGTTATGCTATGGGGGCTGCATTATATTCTGTGGGGGCTACATTATATATTATGGGGAGGTGGGCTGTATTATATTCTATGGGGTGGCTGCATTGTACACTGGGGTGGCTGCATTATATTCTGTAGGGTGGTGGCTGCATTATACTATATGTGGGCTGCATTATACTGTATCGAGGATTAAGGAGAATACATTATACTATATGAAGAACTATGGGGTGCATTATACTATGGGAAGTGAATTGTACTACATGGATGACTATGGCGGTGCATTATACTATATGGAGCACTATGACGAGTGTATTATGCTATATGGAGTACTATAAGGAGTGTATTATACTATATGGAGGACTGAGCAGTGTATTTTAATATATGGAGGACTATAGGGAGTGTATTGTACTATATGGAGGACTGTGGTGCACATTATAATATATGGAGGCCTGTGGGGTGTATTTTACTAAACAAGTAAAATGCTGCATATTCAGATTGTTTTTGCTGGAACAAAAATCATTGTTCTCAGCAGCGCATCGCCAGCGTAAACTGTAGCTGTGCTGCTGATAACATGATACTGTATGCTAATCTGTTAGTGATCTATTAGTGACCGTTCTGTCCCATTATTATTCCTCAGCTGGTGGAAAGAGGCCGGGAAACAAGCGTTGAACAACTTCAGTATTGTTGATCAATCCCATTTAGTGGCCTGAACTCAGCGCATGTAAATACAATCGAAATGCTTTTGTGTGATGTGCAATATGTTAGCATTTGGGGCCCCATTTTAAACTTTGTCTAGGCGTAGGGCCCCACTTTGCCTAAAACCGGCCCTGCCTACAAGTGTACAAAGATATTATACAGTCACCATGTGACAAGTGGGCCTGTGAAACTTCACATGCCAGGGCTGAATTTTAGTCCCAGTCTGGCCCTGTGTGAGCATCTCTGCTCCACACAGGCGATCTGATTATCGCCTGTATGTAGCAGAGGCAATCAAAGTACTGTAGCTTCTAGTCTCCCATGGAGAATATTGAAGCATTCAAAAAGTAAAAAAAAGTTTAAAAAAATATTTAAGGAACTATAACAAATATAAAAGCTCAAATCATCCCCCTTTCGCCCCATTCAAAATAAAACAATAAAAAAAATTCAAATATACACATTTGGTATCGCCACATTCACAATTGCCCGATCTATCAATATAAAGAAGAATTAACCCGCTAAACTGCATAGCAAGAAAAAAATTCTATACTCCAGAATTCCATTTTTTTGGTCACTGCGATCAAAACATTGTATCTACACGGAGTTTATCAATAAATCCGTCAGCAAAAAATAGGTCCTCACTCAGCTCCAGATCTCGAGAAATGGAGAGGCTACAGGTCTCAGAAAATGGCGTCATTTTTTTAAACAAATTTCGGATTTTTTTTTCATCACTTACACTTTGTGCAGAATTATTAGGCAAGTTGTATTTTAGAGGATTATTTTTATTATTGATCAACCACTATGTTCTCAATCAACCCAAAAGACTCATAAATATCAAAGCTTAATATTTTTGGTTTTTCTTTAGATTTGGCTATCTTAGGAGGCTATCTGTTTGTGCATGTAACTATTACTGTGCAGAATTATTAGGCAACTTAATAAAACCTTAATATAACCTGCAGTAACCACCGATCGACCATACCGCTGCATGACCAGCTCTTCCCTCGCCTACTGTATTCTCACCCATCGCTTGTAGATTGTGAGCCTTCGCGGGCAGGGTCCTCTCTCCTCCTGTACCAGTTTTGCCTTGTATTGTTTAAGATTATTGTACTTGTTTTTATTATATAAACCCCTCCTTACATGTAAAGCGCCATGGAATAAATGGCGCTACAACAATAAATAATAATAATAATAAAAAAACAAATATATTCCCATCTCACTTGTTTATTTTCACCAGGTAAACCAATACAAGTGCACAAAATTTAGAAATAAACATTTCTGACATGCAAAAACAAAACCCCAACAAATTAGTGACCGACCAATATAGCCACCTTTCTTTACGATGACACTCAACAGCCTTCCATCCATAGATTCTATCAGTTGCTTTATCTGTTTATGATCAACATTGCGTGCAGCAGCCACCACAGCCTCCCTGACACTGTTCCGAGAGGTGTACTGTTTTCCCTCCCTGTAGATCTCAATTTTATGAGGGACCACAGGTTCTCTATGGGGTTCAGATCAGGTGAACAAGGGGGCCATGTCATTATTTTTTCTTCGTTGAGACCTTTACTGGCCAGCCACGTGGTGGAGTAGTTGGAGGCATGTGATGGAGCATTGTCCTGCATAAAAATCATGTTTTTCATGAACGATACCGACTTCTTCCTGTACCACTGCTTGAAGAAGTTGTGTTCCAGAAACTGGCAGTAGGTCTGGGAGTTGAGCTTCACTCCATCCTCAACCCGAAAAGGTCCCACAAGTTAATCTTTGATGATACCAGCCCATACCAGTACCCCACCTCCACCTTGCTGGCGTCTGAGTCGGAGAAGAGCTCTCTGCCCTTTACTGATCCAGCCTCTGGCCCATCCATCTAGCCCATCAAGAGTCACTCTCATTTCATCAGTCCATAAAACCTTTAAAAAGTCAGTCTTAAGATATTTCTCGGCCCAGTCTTGACGTTTTATCTTATGTTTCTTGTTCAAAGATGGTCATTTTTTAGCCTTCCTTACCTTGGCCATGTCCCTGAGTATCGCACACCTTGTGCTTTTTGTTACTCCAGTAAAGTTGCAGCTCTGAAATATGGCAAAACTTGTGGCAAATGGCATCTTGGCAGCTTCATGCTTGATTTTCCTCAAATCATGGGCAGTGAATTCAAATAGCGTCTTTTTTGCCCAACACGCTTCTTGCGACCCTGTTGGCTATTTGCCATGAAACGCTTGATTGTTCGGTGATCACGCTTTATAAGTTTGGCAATTTCAAGACTGCTGCATCTGGAGCGCCCCAAAGGGCAGTGGGGTATTCGGTACCGGGTTCTTCGGTTCTCAGGGGGATGTCACGGTGGCTGACCCGGTCTGTGGCCCTCGGGAGGTCCGTTAATAATAGGGGGGGAAAGGTCTTTAAAGGGTTCGTGATGCCACCTGTGGTATTTGGTCAGGATGACCGACGCTGCCTAGGAGTCCGCTGGGGTGATGTTATGGCAGCTAGATGCTTTACGGCCGGCCGGCGCTCACAGTCAGTGCAGGAAGCAGAGCGCCGAGGGACAGACACCGGAATGTAAGTATGTAGTGTTTGTTTTTTTTTACATTTACACTGGTAACCAGGGTAAACATTGGGTTACTAAGCACGGCCCTGCTCTTAGTAACCCGATGTTTACCCTGGTTACCAGTGAAGACATCGCTGAATCGGCGTCACACACGCCGATTCAGCGATGTCTGCGGGAGGTCCAGCGACTAAATAAAGTTCTGGCCTTTCTGCTCCGACCAACGATGTCACAGCAGGATCCAGATCGCTGCTGCGTGTCAAACACAACGATATCGCTATCCAGGACGCTGCAACGTCACGGATCGCTAGCGATATCATTGTTAAATTGTTCAGTGTGAATGTACCTTTAGAGTCATCAAACAGTTTGGAGTCTACTAAGGGGTCAGTATACTGTGTGGGTGGTACTATACAGTGAAGGAGCATCATGCTGTATATAGGGGAGCTGTACAGGGGGAGACTCGGGACATTATTAAATGTAAAGTGGGCACTTATTGTTATAGGGGAACTCGGGTTACTGTGACTATCAAAGGGGCACACAGGGCAATATAACTTTCTAACGGCAAAATATGGGTAGTGTTTTCTAGGGCACTTGCACCTGGCATTACTATATTATAGAGGGGGTGCTTTAGAATTTACACAGCAGGTGCAGTAATAGGGACACATACGGCACCAGCGGCTCAGTATTGGGGTATCAGGTGCAGTAATAGGGACACATATGGCAGCAGCGGCTCAGTATTGGGATATCAGGTGCAGTAATAGGGACACATACGGCAGCAGCGGCTCAGTAATGGGATATCAGGGGCAGTGATAGGGACACATACGGCAGCAGCAGCGGCTCAGTATTGGGGTATCAGGGGCAGTAATAGGGACACCTACGGCAGCAGCGGCTCAGTATTGGGGTATCAGGTGCAGTAATAGGGACACATACGGCAGCAGCGGCTCAGTATTGGGGTATCAGGTGTAGTAATAGGGACACATACGGCAGCAGCAGCTCAGTATTGGGGTATCAGGTGCAGTAATAGGGACACATATAGCAGCAGCGGCTCAGTATTGGGATATCAGGTGCAGTAATAGGGACACATATGGCAGAGGCTCAATATTGGGGTATCAGGTGTAGTAATAGGGACACATACGGCAACAGCGGCTCAGTATTGGGGTATCAGGGGCAGTAATAGGGACACATACGGCAACAGTGGCTCAGTATTGGGGTGTCAGGTGCAGTAATAGGAACACATACAGCAGCAGCGGCTCAGTATTGGGGTATCAGGGACAGTAATAGGGACAAATACGGCAGTAGCGGCTCAATATTGGGGTATCAGGTGCAGTAATAGGAACACATACGGCAGCAACGGCTCAGTATTGGGGTATCAGGTGCAGTAATAAGGACACATACGGCAGCAGTGGCTCAGTATTGCGGTATCAGGTGTGCAGCGCTCCAGAGACCTGGTCGTTGCAGTATGACGCTCTGCCGCTAAAGGGAGTGATGGTACGTCTGATGGCACTAAAGGAGTTCATCTGACCAGGTATCACCAGCACACATTACACTTCACACTCCGGCCACTAGGGGGAGCAAAAGGTTTTATTTATTAGGCCACTCCTCACACTGGTAAAACTGGGGGTTGGATAGGAAGTTAGTCAGAAGCTGACTGGGTTGGATTCAGGCAACATCCCGTGGCAGGGAGTGTTGCAGAGAGAAGATTCAGGGGGGTCCCTGTCAGGCGTGGGAACCTGGCAGGTACCTAGCGACTAGAACAGAACGTTACAGAACCGCGCCTGCACACCCGCGCGGCGGTATCCTAAGAAAGAGACACGAAGCGAAGGATATTGTGGACAGTGAGAAACGAGATCAAGCACAAAGGAGAGCCAGTAGGAGTCGTGCCCGGAGAACGGCAACATCCTACTGAGGCGCGTAGCCGGTGGCTGGAACACCAAGGAAGTAACTGACTCTATGCCTTACTTCAAACTCCGCAGGACAGTTAATTATAGGTTGGCGGTCTACCTTACATCACCTAAGCAGACATAGGGGGCAATGTGTGGAGAGGGGCGTCTCTAGGGTCCCAGAAGAACTCCGAGCCTCCCCGTCAAACGGGTGCGTCCTAGCCATAACATACCTGAGGGACGGAGAACTAGAAAGAACTGGAACGAATTAGAAAGAACGAGAATAGAAGTTGTGAGGACTATCCTGAATGCTCAGCAGGGAAGCACTACAACACACAGGCGCTAGTGGTAGGCAACGATTTCCACCTGCAAAGGGAACTCTGGATGTGCCTTCGGACCGGCCGGTCTCAGACAGCCCTGTTAACAGTGCTCTGGATTGAGGATCCTGAAGTCTTCAGTAAAGAGGTAAAGAGACTGCAACCTTGTGTCCTCGTTATTGTCTGCACCTCACACCATCACCATCCACCTTACTGGGAAGCCCTGGGGACATACTTCACCTGTGGGAAGGTATACCATCCAGCTGCCATTCCATCACCCCAGCGGACCCCAAGCAGCGTCGGTCGCCCTGACCGAACACCACAGGTGGCGTCACGAAACCTTGACAAACTATCATCACCCCCTTTTATTGGACGCCCCTTAGCAGGGTCACGGACCGGGTCCAGCCACTGTGACAACCCCAGAACTGAGACAGAAAGGACCGGTATCGAGTAACCTGTGGCCCTGTGTCTGGGGGCGCTCCAAGGTGTAGTAATAGGGACACATACGGCAGCAGCAGCTCAGTATTGGGGTATCAGCAGGATGAGGAGTTTGTGCAGGTTGGGAATAGATTATGATGGGGCTGGAATGTGAGAACTGAAATGTGTCTTTTTTGTATTCTCTGCAGACGAGTCCTGGCTGGAAGAAGTTGTCAGGTCAGTCTGGGCCAGATGGAAAAGATGGGAAAAGTGAACAACTCCATCAGAAAACATAAGCGGTAAGACATTATCTGTAATTGTGCTGTGATCTCTTATATGTTCTGCAGGACTGTATTTACCACTGACCCTATGGTGGTAATATCTATGTTGGTTCTCCTCCACTATTAAGGCACGTCACCGAATTGTAATCAAGGTTACCTGGTTAGGGGCCCACTCAGAAGCTTCGCCCCCCCTGAACCAAAACCCTAGCTACGCCTCTGAAAAGAACCTATACATGTTTGGTGTCTGTGAACTCGTAATGACTTGGACAATCATATTAGCACGTCAGTTTTAGCATTTAGTGAACATGGTTAAAAAAACCTGTGAAATTGCACTTTTTTTTGCAATTTCACCGCACTTGGAATTTTTTTTTCTGTTTTCCAGTACACTATATGTTAAAACCAATGATGTTGCTCAAAAGTACAAATGGTCCCGCAAAAAAACAAACCCTTACATGGCCATATTGATGGAAAGATAAAAAAGTTATGGCTCTGGGAAGAAGGGGAGCAAAAAACGAAAAAGCAAAAACGGAAAATGGCCCGAGAGTTAAGGAGTTAATGCTGCAGTTTCCTATCCCCTGTTACCCTCCCTCTTCAAATTTGTTGTTGTCACATTTGTCCTAAGATCACAAATCTAAGATCACATTTTAGCACATCTACATATACAGTAAGTATATTTTGTGTTTGTCTTATTATTTTTATGATTATGTTTGTGTAAGAATATTTCACAGTTCTATGGAAGATGTGATGTAAATACTTTTGCCAAGGTCTATGGAGTTAAACAAACACTGAGCAGACTGGGGATGAAATAATGGTCTACTTGGAAGGACACTCCTCTTGTAGGTTTCCGCCATTTAGTCTGCTTAGATTATATTGTTTGTCTTCCCTCATTATATTATTTGTATTAACCCCTGAACACAAGTCTGTCAATGATTTAAATACTGTTTACTGTAGTCTCCCAGGCCAGTTATACAGAAATGGGCTTGTAACAAAGAATCCTTGTTTCCTTTAGCATTCCCCACCCAGGCATCACAACATTTATTTTAACAGCTTTATTATATCTTTGACATTAAAGACCATTTAACATAGTAAATCATTTTGTTCTCCAAGTGAGAGCGTCCTTCACTGACAATCAATAATAACTTATGTTTTGGGATTTTCACATTACCATCAATACATTTACAGTTTTGTTATACAATTGCATAATGGTGCTTAAAGTGGCCCGATCATCAGGTCAGAAGTGGCCAGATATGTTTATCTTATTTTATTCCTGTTGCTCGCCTGAGTATTCCGTAATTTTTTTTTTAATCCACCATCTGGTTCCAGAGTTATAAGCCTAAGGGGCTGTGGTTCATAGAGTAATAATACAGAGCAGCCTAAAGACACACCCCAGATAATCCTGTAGCCACGCCCCATTAGTAAAGAACATAAAAAGAGGGCCCATATAGTCCTTCCTGCAGTATAATGGGCCCATACAGTCCTCCATACAGTATAATGGGCCTATATAGTCCTCCATACAGTATAATGGGCCTATATAGTCCTCCATACAGTATTATGGGCCCATATAGTCATCCATACAGTATAATGGACCCATATAGTCCTCCATACAGTATTATGGGCACATATAGTCCTCCATACAGTATTATAGGCCCATATAGTCCTCCATACAGTATTATGGGCCCAATATAGTGCTCCATACAGTATAATGGGCCCCATATAGTGCTCCATACAGTATGACCAGTATGATGAAATGGTTGAAAGTATGGAGCAGGGGAGCCCCCCAACTCACGAGCCAAATAGAAGCTGCGTGTTCTGCCGCCATTGGTGGTACGTTAATGTGGGGGTCCATTATACTGTGGGGAAGCTAGTGTGGGGCCTATTATAATGTGTGAAGGGTTGTGGGGAGGCTATTTATACTGTTTGGAGGACTAGTGGGGGCCATTATAATGTGTGCAGGCCATTATGCCACTATACGCTATAGAGGCCATCGCACTGTACGGAGGGCTGTGTTGGGGCCATCATACTGTTTGTGAGGTACTGTAGGGGCCAGGGCCGTATTTGCCACTAGGCACGGGAGGGCACGTGCCTAGGGCGGGGACAATGCAGGGGGCGGCACCTGAGCAAGGTTTTTTTTTAAAGCTGGGTCACCTCCCGAACGACCCCGCCCCCCCACCCCAACTGGCCGCCCACCCTCCCTCCCGCCCGCCTCCCACCCGCCCACCCTCCCTTTCGCCCACCTCCCACCTGCCCACCCTCCCTTTCGCCCACCTCCCACCTGCCCTCCTTGAAGACAATACTCACCCTGCTGCTCCAGCGATGCCTGGTCTCGGCGTCTGGAGCTCGTCCTTAATGAGCGGTCACGTGGTACCGCTAATTAAGGTAATGAATATGCGCATATTCATGACCTTAATGAGCAGAGCGGTATCACCTGACCGCTCACGCAGGAAGAAGGTGCAGCGCGCCGGGAGTCGGGACAGCCAGAGGGATGTGAGGAGCAGGTGAGTATGAGGGATGGGGGGACAGGGGAGGGGGGAAGAAGGAGGACGGTAAGCCGCGCCATTCAAGATGGGGGGTGGAGGAATATGAGCCATGCATACAGGTGTGGGGGGTGGAGGAATATGAGCCATGCACACGGGGGGGGGTGGAGGAATATGAGCCATTCATACAGGGGGGTGGGGAATATGAGCCATGCATACAGGGGGGTGGGGAATATGAGCCATGCATACAAGAGGGGGGGTCATTATACAGTATGGAGAACTGTGTGTGGCCATAATACAGTATTGAGCATCATGTGTGGCCATTATACAGTATGGAGCATCATGTGGCCGTTATACAGGATGGAGCATCATGTGTGGCCATTATACAGTATGGAGCATCATGTGTAGCCATTATACAGTATGGAGCATTGTGTGGCCATTATACAGTATGGAGCATCTTGTGCGGCCATTATACAGTATGGAGCAGTGTGTGGCCATTATACAGTATGGAGCATCTTGTGCGGCCATTATACAGTATGGAGCAGTGTGTGGCCATTATACAGTATGGAGCATCATGTGTGGCCAATATACAGTATGGAGCATCATGTGTGGCCGTTATACAGTATGGAGCATTGTGTGGCCATTATACAGTATGGAGCATCTTGTGCGGCCATTATACAGTATGGAGCAGTGTGTGGCCATTATACAGTATGGAGCATCATGTGTGGCCATTATACAGTATGGAGCATCATGTGTGGCCGTTATACAGTATGGAGCATCATGTGTGGCCGTTATACAGTATGGAGCATCATGTGTGGCCGTTATACAGTATGGAGCATCATGTGCTGCCAATATACAGTATGGAGCATCATGTGCTGCCAATATACAGTATGGAGCATCATGTGCAGTCATTATACAGTATGGAGCATGTGTGACCATTATACAGTATGGAGCATGTGTGACCATTATACAGTATGGAGCATCATGTGTGGCCGTTATACAGGATGGAGCATCATGTATGGCCGTTATACAGGATGGAGCATCATGTGTGGCCGTTATACAGGATGGAGCATCATGTGTGGCCGTTATACAGGATGGAGCATCATGTGTGGCCGTTATGCAGGATGAAGCATCATGTGTGGCCGTTATACAGGATGGAGCATCATGTGTGGCCGTTATACAGGATGGAGCATCATGTGTGGCCGTTATACAGGATGGAGCATCATGTGTGGCCAATGGCCATTATACAGTATTGAGCATCATGTGTGGCCATTATACAGTATGGAGCACTGTGTGGCCATATTTTTTTTGTTTATAATTATGGTATATAAAACAGTGTGATCAGCAGTGCTAAATGGCTGTGGTTGGGACGTGGATATGGGTGTGAATAGTTGTGAAATGGGTGTGGTCAGAGGTGTGGCCTAAAATTTGCCGCGGCGCACTTAGTGCGCCGCAAACTTCATCACTCCTTCCCTTTTTCAAAAGTTGGGAGGTATGGTACCGCATTTGCCAGATCATGGCAAGTGCCGCAAATCCCATAGGGAATGAATGAGGTTGAACGCAGTGTTGCCGTAAGTGATCCGCTACGCGGCAGATGCAGAAAAACTGCCGATCTGATGCAAAAGGTGACTGCCGATAGTGTCTTACTCACCAAAGTGGGAGGCAGCACTAAAAGTGCCTAGGGCAGCAGAAACTCTAAATACGGCCCTGGTAGGGGCATCATACTGTGTTAGGCTCATTGTGGAGGCATCATACTTTGTGAGTGAGGGGTACTGTAAGGTCATCGTGCATGTGGAGAAATTCACTGTGGGGTTATCTTATTGTGTTTGGGAGCATATTTTTTGGCATCATACTTTATGGGGGCCATGAAAGGAGTACATTAGTGCATGGGAACACTAAGGGGCTTTAATAGGGGCTGCAAAGTTGTGAGATATACTTTTCTGTGACCCCCTCTGAATATTTTTTTTTGGGGGGGGTGGGGGTTGGGGGGGATAGGACTAAGGTTTCCAGTGATTTCTATGTAAGCCTCTGCAAACAGTCCAAGATATTTCTTTAATCCCTACTACAAAAGTATTTTTTAACATAACCCATTGTAGTGAAATATGTATAGGTATATATGTGTAACCAGCAGTAGTTTAACATCTGTCCTGAAACTGCAGGTCTCACAAAGGTCACAACATATGTATCTTGAGAAGGCAGTCTACTTTCTCCAATCTCGCCAGGGGGTCGTGCTCAGAACCAGGAAGAAGGGGAAACATTTCACACCTTCTAGCTCTCTTGAAGAGTGATGTCAATTACAGCTTGACACTATCTATCTGTGGGAAACTTTGCACCAAGAATTTTAGAGAAAATAATATATTCATTGGTGGAGTGGCCATGTGTTATGAAAGGTAATTCAGTACCACAATGGACATAGAGGTCAGTGCACATACAGTGACCTGGCAATAACCCAAAAAACAAGAACGAGCTCTGAGATGTGGGAACTCTGTTGACCGCAATCCCTAATCCTAACCAACCACACTAGAGGCAGCCGTGGATTGCGCCTAACGCTGCCTATGCAACTCGGCACGGCCTGAGAAACTGGCTAGCCTGAAGATAGAAAATAAGCCTACCTTGCCTCAGAGAAATACCCCAAAGGAAAAGGCAGCCCCCACATATAATGACTGTGAGTTAAGATGAAAAGACAAACGTAGAGATGAAATAGACTTAGCAAAGTGAGGCCCAACTTTCTGAACAGAGCGAGGATAGGAAAGGTAACTTTGCGGTCAACACAAAACCCTACAAAAACCACGCAAAGGGGGCAAAAAGACCCTCCGTACCGAACTAACGGCACGGAGGTACACCCTCTGCGTCCCAGAGCTTCCAGCAAGCAGAAAAAACAAATAAACAAGCTGGACAGAAAAAAAACAGCAAACAAATAGCAAAGAGGAACTTAGCTATGCAGAGCAGCAGGCCACAGGAACGATCCAGGAGGAAACAGGTCCAATACTAGAACATTGACTGGAAGCCAGGATTAAAGCACTAGGTGGAGTTAAATAGGGTAGCACCTAACGACTTCACCATATCACCTGAGGAAGGAAACTCAGAAGCCGCAGTACCACTTTCCTCCACCAACGGAAGCTCACAGAGAGAATCAGCCGAAGTACCACTTGTGACCACAAGAGGGAGCTCTGCCACAGAATTCACAACAGCCATGGGCCAATGAAAAAACAAGCAATTATAATATCAACCTGAGAGGCTGGTTTAGAAATCTGACCTCCAGGGTAACTCTATAAATCGGGCCTGTATACATAGAATCACGTTCACAGATTGAGGGGCAGTCTAGCTGATGTGTTCCAGTCCATATTCACCCCCTTACCCTCAGGGAGCAGAAAGCAGACTACAAAGTTGGCTATTTCTCCTGTTTATTTTATAACTGTTTTGCATATTTGTATGTCTTTTTATTACTATATTTTTATACCTTTTTTTTCTTTATTGTAAGCAGTGTACCTTTTTGTATTAAAGCATAAAACTTTAACAAGTTGAACCTTGTATATTCTATAGAATCCATAGCCTTAAAGTATTTGATCCTTATGATTGGCAGACAGTAGTAGTAATATTTCCGGGACTCATCACCCGTGTGGTCGGTGAGTGGTGGCAGCGTGTATGAGCGGGTGTGTGGCCTGGGTCGGTGTGTGATTTATGCTCCCATTACAGCATAGGAAGAGGTTGAATGCTGGACCCAGAGAGGGGAGAGAGATTAACCCCTGCAGGCGCAACCCCAAGTCGCGTGCTGAGAGCGGATCCATGACAATTGGTTGCAGCACAGTGGTATCCGTGACAATTGGTGGCAGAGCGGTGGGATAGAATTATTTCTATTAGAGCATTAATGCATGGTTTAAAGGGAAACTGTCACCCCCTCCAGGCGTTTTTAACTAAAATAGCCAGTTTGTGCAGCACTAATACTGCATTCTGTCAAAGTGGGTTTTTCAGTTGGGGTCCCTGCCAACGCTGAACTATTAGTTTTTACAATTTGCCTTTCCTACCTGTAGTTTGTCAGGGGGGCATGTCTTTTCCTCCCTTACACAAACGCCTCCCAGCCATCACTCAAGGCCTCCGTGCGCCGCCTCCACTTCCTTCATTAACGTCCCCGACGCCTGCGCTGTAAGTTCCCATCATGTGATGGGAGTCGAAGGGCAGCGTAAACTGCGCATGCCCGAAAAAAAACCTTACAGCGCAGGCGTTGGAGATGTTAATGAAGGAAGTGGAGGCGGCGCACGGAGGCCCTGAGTGATGGCTGGGAGGCGTTGTGTCAGGGGAAATAAGACATGCCCCCCTGACAAAATACAGGTAGGAAAGGGAAATTCTAAAAACGAATAGTTCAGCGTTGGCAGGGACCCCAACTAAAAGAGACACCTTGACAGAATGCAGTATTAGTGCTGCACAAGGTGGCTCTTTTAGTTAAAAACGCCTGGGGGAGGGTGACAGGTTCCCTTTAAGCAATTATTCCCTGTACTAAAGAATTGGTATCCTTGCGAGGAGTGCACCAGTTCTACAAGGATCAACTCAGTGCTTACTTAGACATACTTGCAAACAGTTTCCCTTCCCCGTTTTTCTTTTCTATCTTTTATTTAGCAAAGGCTGTTCATCGATATGGCATCCCAGTACAAGAAACACAGCTAATGGGGTGCTCACAGTACTAATGTAGGTGCTCTGGAGAAATATAAATAGTCTATAACGATGAACCATAATTTTCCATAATCAGCAAACTTCATATGATGCCATTGAAAATGTAGACATGATGATTTTGTTTCACAGACAATTTATACAACGTTTCGGCTATATGCCTTTATCAAGTTAAGTCTGTATTTCTGAAACATACAAAAAGAAAATTACATTATAACAGCTGATATGGTAAACAATGAAGGGAAAAAGGAGAAAAAAAAAGGTAAAAAACGGAAAGGAAAAAAAAAAAAAAAAAAAAAAGATGGACCATCCAGGTCAAAGAGAATATGTGCATTCATGGCTGCACCCCAAAAGGAGTAAGAGACCAACACCCAGGTAAGGAAAACCACTCTGAGGTTACACACCACATACATACATATAGGAGGGGTCTCCATAAGCATATACTTTACTGGTATGTAAGTTGCTCTATAAGAAGAGGAACGGTATCCCCCTATAAAAAATAATAATATAAGCATAATTGCCACATAGGCTGGAGAGCGGTAAAATAAACTACCTGGAAATAGTAGTAAGACCGGACAAACTTGCCAGAAAGCTTACGGAGCTGTGAGGCTACAGGAGCCAAGTTGAGTCCGGAACGCGGTCACGCCGTAATCCGAAGTGAGAGTGAGGAAATTAGGTGCGCCCTTCTTAACAAGACCGTGCGGTACGAAGCACTTCCGGGTATAAAGTTCAGGACGCAATAGGTAGTGCGCACGCGTTAATCCGATGCCGGTGAGAGTGAAAACTGCGCATGCGTCCGGCTCCTAAGAAAAAATCCCTGGCATGCGTGAATTGTGATTCACAAAGAGGAGATGGCCTAGTAAAGGTGCGCAAGTGTCCAGAGAGATCCGGAGACCCAGTTTTATCGGTTCTCTGCTCCTGCATGCTGAAAATAAAGAAAAGAATAGGTAAATGAGTAAAAAGAAACTGCCAATACAGAGCAACATAATGAAGGAAAAGGGAAGGGGAGAAAAAAGAGAGGGACACACAAATAATAATACTACATATGACATATAACGATGTGTCCATACTAATGCAATCTAAAGGAGCAGCAACCTGAAAAAGAGACCATAAGCTATAAATGTAGTACCCTGATAAATGGAAAAGATAATCAGAAAAAGGTAATCAATGTGAAAACTCATATTCCCTATTCAGACCCAACGGGGATAAAGTCTGCAGGGAATAAATCCAGAACCACTCGCGCTCCTTTAATTTTTTAATACGGTCTCCTCCCCTTCTCATAATGGGCACATGATCAATGATTTGATACCTCAACTGAGAAACCTGATGTTTACATTCCAAGAAGTGGGCAGGAATAGGGAGTAAGGTACGACCACAGCGTATTGTGGATTTGTGTTGGGAAATGCGGTCTCGGATATGTTGGGTAGTCTCACCAACATATCCGAGACCGCAAGGGCACTTAATGAGGTAGATGACGTATGTAGAGTCACAGGTATAGTGACCTTGTATTGGAAATCTCCTTCCTGATCTTGGGTGTGTAAAGGAATCACCCTTGGTAATGTTAGAACATTGGAGACAACTTAAGCACGGGAAGGTACCATTCCGTGGAGTAGAGAGAAATTGTTGTTTTAGTTCTCTAGAAGGGCCCACATCAGCCCGTACCAGATGATTCCTGAGGTTCTGTGTTCTTTTGTGACAAATAATCGGTTTATTGAGAAATTCAGGAACCTGGGGATATGCCCTCTGTAGAACATTCCAAAGTTTCAAAATACAACGGTTGATCTGAGAATTAAAAGGATGAAAAGTATTGACAAAGGCCAGCCGCTGTAATTTAGGACATCTAAACTCAGACTGTGCTCCAAAATTCATCGACCCCAAGATTTTGTTGGGATAACCCCTACTCTTAAATTTGTTGTCCATCTCCCTATGACATCTAAATCGAATTTCTGGATCCGAGACAATTCTATTGATCCGATCATGTTGGGATTTCGGTAGAGCCTTTTTAGTATGAGAGCGATGACTACTGGTATATAAAAGCAGACTGTTACGATCTGTAGTCTTAACATATAAATCAGACTCTAACGTGCCATTAGACATGATGGTTATAGTTGTGTCCAAAATATTAACCGAGTGCTGATCAGAATGAATGGTAAATGACAAACCAGAAATAGATGAATTAAGGTCATTATGGAAGAGGAGGAGATCCTCACTGGTACCAGTCCAAACAAAGAAAATATCATCGATAAAACGTCTCCAGTAAAGAATATGTGCTGTAAAAAGAAAATGAGGGTACACAAATGATTTTTCAAAATAGTCCATAAATATATTTGCATATGGGGGCGCCACATTCGACCCCATAGCGGTACCTTTGATTTGAAAGAAAAACTGGTCCTCAAAAAGGAAAAAAATTTTGGTCAAAATTAATGAGAGTAGGTCCCTGCAGAAAGCCAGTTGATCATTAGAAAAATTGGTATGTTGCATAAGAAATAATTTAACAGCTTCCATCCCCTTTTGATGTTCAATACTGGTATAGAGGCTATTAACGTCCATGGTCACCAATGTGCACCCCTTAGGAAGGACCCCCAAGTCTCTCAAAGATTTAAGAAAATGAGTAGTATCCTTTAAATAAGACTGTGTAAGGGGAACAAGAGGTGATAGAATCTTGTCCATTGTAATCGCCAAAGGAGACAAAAGGGAATTAGTTGAAGCCACAATTGGGCGGCCTGGTGGTCTGGCTAAATCCTTATGCACTTTAGGAAGAGTATAAAATACCGGAATAACAGGGTGCTGATTGTTCAAAAATTCCACAAGTTTCTGATCAATGATACCTAGTTGGAAATAATGGCTGGTTAAGTGTTTAATTTCTCTCGCTTTATCAAAAGAGGGGTTACTAGAAATAGGTAAGTACGTATTAGTATCTCTCAACTGGGATCGTATTTCATCCATGTAATATGTCCTATCTAGTACTACTATTGCACCCCCTTTATCTGCAGGCTTAATGATTAATTCTTTCCTAGCTTTCAATGACTGCAGGGACCTGAATTCTTCAATTGACAAGTTATGCTTAATACGCAGATTACCATTCTCAATAGATTCCAAGACAACCTTTATATCTTTTTTAACAAACTCTATAAATATTTCCACCGGGTGATACGTTCTAGGTGGCTGAAAAGAGCTAGGTATACGGAGATTCAAGTCCTTAAGAGCAAACGAGCTTTGTAAGGAAGCTTCGACCAGAGGTATGGACGGAAGGCCCAAAAAATGGGCTTTCAGTCTCAATGTTCTAAAGAATTGATGTAATTCTTGGTCCAATAAAAAAGAATTGAAGCGTGACACTGGACAAAAGGTCAAGCCCTTTTGTAAAAGGTTCATTTCTGATGGTGATAGACAATACGAGGAGATATTATAGACAATATTGGGGGTCTCCGTACCTGCGATCTGGTCATCATTTTGCCTTGATCCTGTCCGATGTCGCCTCGACCTCCTTGTCTTCCTCGGTGGGTTCATACTGGGAGGGGCTCTAAAAAAGAGCGACGTGAAGAGCCAAAATCGCTGTCCGAACTAGTAGATGTAGGACTATATCCTCGTAACGTATCACCCGGTGGAAACATTTATAGAGTTTGTTAAAAAAGATATAAAGGTTGTCTTGGAATCTATTGAGAATGGTAATCTGCGTATTAAGCATAACTTGTCAATTGAAGAATTCCGGTCCCTGCAGTCATTGAAAGCTAGGAAAGAATTAATCATTAAGCCTGCAGATAAAGGGGGTGCAATAGTAGTACTAGATAGGACATATTACATGGATGAAATACGATCCCAGTTGAGAGATACTAATACGTACTTACCTATTTCTAGTAACCCATCTTTTGATATAGCGAGAGAAATTAAACACTTAACCAGCCATTATTTCCAACTAGGTATCATTAATCAGAAACTTGTGGAATTTTTGAACAATCAGCACCCTGTTATTCTGGTATTTTATACTCTTCCTAAAGTGCATAAGGATTTAGCCAGACCACCAGGCCGCCCAATTGTGGCTTCAACTAATTCCCTTTTGTCTCCTTTGGCGATTACAATGGACAAGATTCTATCGCCTCTTGTTCCCCTTACACAGTCTTATTTAAAGGATACTACTCATTTTCTTACATCTTTGAGAGACTTAGGGGTCCTTCCTAAGGGGTGCACATTGGTGACCATGGACGTTAATAGCCTCAATACCAGTATTGAACATCAAAAGGGGATGGAAGCTGTTAAATTATTTCTTATGCAACATACCAATTTTTCTAATGATCAACTGGCTTTCTGCAGGGACCTACTCTCATTAATTTTGACCAAAAATGTTTTCCTTTTTGAGGATCAGTTTTTCTTTCAAATCAAAGGTACCACTATGGGGTCGAATGTGGCGCCCCCATATGCAAATATATTTATGGACTATTTTGAAAAATCATTTGTGTACCCTCATTTTCTTCTTACAGCACATATTCTTTACTGGAGACGTTTTATCGATGATATTTTCTTTGTTTGGACTGATCTTAATTCATCTATTTCTGGTTTGTCATTTACCATTCATTCTGATCAGCACTCGGTTAATATTTTGGACACAACTATAACCATCATGTCTAATGGCACGTTAGAGTCTGATTTATATGTTAAGACTACAGATCGTAACAGTCTGCTTTTATATACCAGTAGTCATCCCTCTCATACTAAAAAGGCTCTACCGAAATCCCAACATGATCGGATCAATAGAATTGTCTCGGATCCAGAAATTCAATTTAGATGTCATAGGGAGATGGACAACAAATTTAAGAGTAGGGGTTATCCCAACAAAATCTTGGGGTCGATGAATTTTGGAGCACAGTCTGAGTTTAGACGTCCTAAATTACAGCGGCTGGCCTTTGTCAATACTTTTCATCCTTTTAATTCTCAGATCAACCGTTGTATTTTGAAACTTTGGAATGTTCTACAGAGGGCATATCTGTTGTGAATTCTGTGGCTGAATTCACTCCTGTGGTCACAAGTGGTACTGCAGCTTCTGAGCTTCCTCCCTCAGGTGTTCTGGTGAGCTCGTTAACTGCTTCATTACTTAACTCCGCCTGATGCTGCTATCCTTGCTCCTTGTCAATGTTTCAGTGTTGGATCTGAGCTTCTCCTGATTGTTCCTGTGACCTGCTGCTCTGTATAGCTAAGTGCTTTTTGCTTTTTTGTTGCTTTTTTTCTGTCCAGCTTGTCTTTTGTTTTGCTGGAAGCTCTGAGACGCAAAGGGTGTACCGCCGTGCCGTTAGTTCGGCACGGTGGGTTTTTTTTGCCCCCTTTGCGTGGTTTTGCTTTAGGGTTTTTTGTAGACTGCAAAGTTCGCTTTACTGTCCTCGCTCTGTCCTAGTATATCGGGCCCCACTTTGCTGAATCTATTTCATCCCTACGTTTGTCTTTTCATCTTACTCACAGTCATTATATGTGGGGGGCTGCCTTTTCCTTTGGGGAATTTCTCTGGGGCAAGTCAGGCCTATTTTTCTATCTTCAGGCTAGCTAGTTTCTTAGGCTGTGCCGAGTTGCCTAGGTAGTTGTTAGGCGCAATCCACAGCCGCTTTTAGTTGTGTTTAGGATAGGATCAGGTGTGCAGTCTACAGAGTTTCCACGTCTCAGAGCTCGTTCTTGTATTTTTGGGTATTTGTCAGATCACTGTGTGCGCTCTGATCGCTAAGCACACTGTGTTTCTGGATTGCCTTCATAACACCTGTCATTAGCAAACATAACACATATCCCCAGGTTCCTGAATTTCTCAATAAACCGATTATTTGTCACAAAAGAACACAGAACCTCAGGAATCATCTGGTACGGGCTGATGTGGGCCCTTCTAGAGAACTAAAACAAGAATTTCTCTCTACTCCACGGAATGGTACCTTCCCATGCTTAAGTTGCCTCCAATGTTCTAACATTACCAAGGGTGATTCCTTTACACACCCAAGATCAGGAAGGAGATTTCCAATACAAGGTCACTATACCTGTGACTCTACATACGTCATCTACCTCATTAAGTGCCCTTGCGGTCTCGGATATGTTGGTGAGACTACCCAACATATCCGAGACCGCATTTCCCAACACAAATCCACAATACGCTGTGGTCGTACCTTACTCCCTATTCCTGCCCACTTCTTGGAATGTAAACATCAGGTTTCTCAGTTGAGGTATCAAATCATTGATCATGTGCCCATTATGAGAAGGGGAGGAGACCGTATTAAAAAATTAAAGGAGCGTGAGTCGTTCTGGATTTATTCCCTGCAGACTTTATCCCCGTTGGGTCTGAATAGGGAATATGAGTTTTCACATTGATTACCTTTTTCTGATTATCTTTTCCATTTATCAGGGTACTACATTTATAGCTTATGGTCTCTTTTTCAGGTTGCTGCTCCTTTAGATTCCATTAGTATGGACACATAGTTATATGTCATATGTAGTATTATTATTTGTGTGTCCCTCTCTTTTTTCTCCCCTTCCCTTTTCCTTCATTATGTTGCTCTGTATTGGCAGTTTCTTTTTACTCATTTACCTATTCTTTTCTTTATTTTTAGCATGCAGGAGCAGAGAACCGATAAAACTGGGTCTCCGGATCTCTCTGGACACTTGCGCACCTTTACTAGGCCATCTCCTCTTTGTGAATCACAATTCACGCACGCCAGGGATTTTTTCTTAGGAGCCGGACGCATGCGAACTTTTCACTCTCACCGGCATCGGATTAACGCGTGCGCACTACCTATTGCGTCCCGGAAGTGCTTCGTACCGCACGGTCTTGTTAAGAAGGGCGCACCTAGTTTCCTCACTCTCACTTCGGATTACGGCGAGACCGCGTTCCGGACTCAACTTGGCTCCTGTAGCCTCACAGCTCCGTAAGCTTTCCGGCAAGTTTGTCCGGTCTTACTACTATTTCCAGGTAGTTTATTTTACCGCTTAGATTGTGACCGTTCTGCCAGACTCTCCAGCCTATGTGGCAATTATGCTTATATTATTATTTTTTATAGGGGGATACCGTTCCTCTTCTTATAGAGCAACTTACATACCAGTAAAGTATATGCTTATGGAGACCCCTCCTATATGTATGTATGTGGTGTGTAACCTCAGAGTGGTTTTCCTTACCTGGGTGTTGGTCTCTTACTCCTTTTGGGGTGCAGCCATGAATGCACATATTCTCTTTGACCTGGATGGTCCATCTTTTTTTTTTTTTTCCTTTCCGTTTTTTACCTTTTTTTTTCTCCTTTTTCCCTTCATTGTTTACCATATCAGCGGTTATAATGTAATTTTCTTTTTGTATGTTTCAGAAATACAGACTTAACTTGATAAAGGCATATAGCCGAAACATTGTATAAATTGTCTGTGAAACAAAATCATCATGTCTACATTTTCAATGGCATCATATGAAGTTTGCTGATTATGGAAAATTATGGTTTTCAAATTAAAGAATTATATGAACCTTATTTCTGAGTGCCGGAGTTCATCGTTATATCCCAGTACAAGAAGCAGAGCAAAGAGGCTCTGACCGACCTCTGTGAGCAGAGAGGAATAGAGACGGCTGACAAATCCAAGGAACTGCTGATACGCGCCTTGGTCGAGCAGGACATAGAGCAAAGTACTAGAACATCTGGCCAAGGAGAGAGTCCACTTCAGAGAGACCCAGCAATGCCAGCAGATACCTGATGGAAGTGCCAGCAATGCCAGTGCTGAGGAGCCTATGTACTTTACTTTACAAATGGCCTTACAAGTGATCCCAATCTGCGCCTGCAGCTTATTCTACAGTACCGAGAGGCTGCTGCTGCAGAACGCCGGGAGGCGAGAGCTTTCCAGCTTCAGGTGGCTCAAATAGAGAGGGATATCAGTCCTCAGCTAACCCCCTCCCTGGACATGAATCCAAGGTGACCCCATCTAGAAAACTTCCCTGTGATGGTGAAGGATACAGACTTGGATACTTTCCTTCGGGGGGTTGAAAAAACCTGCAGGCAAAACCATCAACCTCGTGAGTAGTGGGCGCAGTATCGAACCCCAGGGTTGAGAGGCAAAGCCCTAGAAGTTTTTGCTGGCCTCCCACCAGACTTAGATGGGAACTATGAAGAAATAAAAGAGGCCCTGATCAGGAAATACAACCTAACACCAGAAGTGTACCGGAGAAAGTTCCGGAACCTACAACGTGGATCAACTGACAGCTACGCGGATGTTGTGAGCATCTTGAGGACCACGTTCCACCAATGGATCAGGGGACTTTCTGTTAACAGTTTTGGGGACTTAACGGATCTTATGGTCAATGATCAATTTCTTCACATGTGTCCCACGGATGTACGACAATTTGTGTGTGATCGGGGGCCACAAACTGTGGATCAGGCTGCAAAGATTGCAGACTGTTATGTGGCTAACAGGATGCCTGAGGAGCTGAAGCCATCGGAATTCAGCTGGAAGGGAGGTAAGCCAAACGTGGACCCTTCTCCTTCTGCAGGCCGATCACCAGTGCTGCCCAAGCCCACCTCCTATGGGGTCCCGGGGAACAGACATTCTTTAGGTGATGCACGCTGGTGCTTCTCCTGCAACAAAGTGGGACATGTTAGCGCTGTCTGCCCTGATAGGGAGAAACGCCCAACTACAACCACAAAACCGTCTGTATCCCCACCGTCTGTCCTCTTTGTGGCCGGCTCTGATGCGAGGGCTAATGAGAACTGTCAACCTGTCACTGTTGGCAATAAAGTCGCCATTGGTCTCAGAGACACTGGGGCAGAGGTGACTCTGGTGCGTCCATCAATGGTAACCCCTGGTGATATCATACCAGGAAAGACTATGTCTATAACCGGGATTGGAGGGGTCAGCCCTGCCGTGCCCATGGCCCGTGTGTACCTGGACTGGGGAGCAAGGAAAGGATTGAGAGAAGTGGGAGTATCAGAGGCTATTCCAAACAATGTGTTGCTAGGCACGGACCTGGGGAGAATGGCGTCCCACTATATTTCTCCCCTGCAAGTAAATGCTACAGGGAAGGTGGAAGCAAATGACCCACCTGAGATCCCGTGCGAGGAGGGAGAATGCACCACTGCATAGGACTGTACGTATGTGGCAGCTGTGACCTGAAGTCAGGCTGCTGCTCAGACTCAACCCCAGAGATTCGAGGATGAGTCTCAGACAGAACTGCCAGGACAGGAGGCCCATACTGTGGCCCCGGAGCCTCCTCACATGGCAGACCCACCAAGGTCCCTGATAACCAGCACTGAAGACTCAGCTTCAGATCAGGGCCTGGCATTCACATTAGGCCAGGGCCTGCAGACTGACAGTCAGAGCTTCCAGGAGGCCCTGCGGACAGATGTCAGTCTGGAGAAGCTCAGATGTTTTGCAGGCCAGCCCCCTACTGCTTCTGACAAAGAGAGAGTATACTGAGACAAGGGCAGACTGTACAGAGAGACTCTCCCTATGGATACTACAGAACCTTGGGACTGTGAAAAGCGGCTGGTCGTTCCTTATCCATTTAGGGAGCAATTATTGAGAATTGCTCATGAAGTTCCTCTGGCTGGACACCTTGGAATGCAAAAGACTAAAGCTCGCCTGACACATAACTTCTATTGGCCCAAGATGGGGACAGATATTGCCAATTACTGTCGATCATGTGTAGTTTGTCAGAGAGTTGGAAAGTCTGGGAATGTACAGAAAGCTCCATTGATACCACTGCCTGTGATCGATGAGCCTTTCCAGCGATTGGATGTGGATATCATAGGGCCACTTGCAATTCCTAGCAGCTCTGGCAAAAAGTACATCCTCACAGTGGTGGACTATGCTACACGATAACCTGAAGCTGTGGCACTGTCCTCCATCCGAACAGACAAAGTGGCGGATGCTTTACTGACTGTTTTCTCTCGTGTGGGTTTCCCCATGTAAATGTTAACCGATCAGGGAACCCATTCATGTCCGATCTGATGGAAACCCTCTGCGAGAAAATACAAGTGCAGCATTTTGTGGCCAGCGCCTATCATCCCCAAACCAACGGACTCTGCGAGCGGTTTAACGGAACATTAAAACAAATGTTGAAAATGCTTGTGGACACTGAAGGGAGAGACTGGGAGTGGTACCTCCCCCATTTGTTGTTTACATACAGCGAGGTACCCCAGGCGTCTACACGATTCTCCCCCTTTGAACTGGTTTATGGGAGGAGGGTCAGGGGGCCACTTGATTTGATTAAGGACTGTTGGGAGGACGACCCCAAAACTACGGGAGTCTCAGTGGTTGAATATGTACTGCGGCTCAAAGAATGAATGCAAAAACTGAGTAACCTGGCCCATGAGAACGTGACCCAGGCCCAAATCAACCAGAAGGTCTGGTATGATTGTAATGCCAGACTGAGGGCCCAGAGGAGGGGCAGAAGGTTTGGGTGTTGGTCCCTATGTTACAGAATAAATTACAGTCCGCATGGGAGGGACCATACACTGTACACAAGCTGCTAAATTATGTTAATTATGTGGTGACACTAGTTGAGCATGCAAAGTGTCAGAAAGTATTTCATGTGAATATGCTGAAGGCTCATCATGACAGGGAGACCTGTGTCTTACCTGTCTGTAGCCTGCCTGAAGAGTGGGAGGCTGATCTGTTACTAGATGTGGGGGCTGGGACTCAGTACATGGAGTCCCTGGAGTCAGCAGAGTTTAACCCTGAGTTATCCCACAGTCAGAGGTCTGAACTGATGGGGGTGCTCAACGAGTTCACCGAAGTCTTCACAGGGGAGCCTGGGAGGACACACTTAGCAACTTACCATGTGGCCACTGGTACTGGTCCCCCAGTACGGCAGTCTGCATACAGGGTGTCAGCAGAGGTGAAGGCACAAATGAGGGAACAGGTAGAGGAGATGCTGAACCAACAAGATGAGGAGCACCCAATTCTTTACCTAAGCAGGAAACTCCTGCCCAGAGAAGTGGCTTATGACACCATTGAGAAGGAATGTTTGGCAATTGTGTGGGCTCTGCAGAAGCTGCAACCATACCTCTATGGGTGCAACTTCACCGTGATCACAGATCATAGATCATAACCCACTGAGTTGACTCAACAGAGTAGTTGTGGACAACGGGAAAATGCTTAGATGGAGTCTGATATTACAGCAATATGATTTCACAATTCAGCATAAGAAAGGAATCGATCATGGCAATGCCGATGGCCTATCTCACCAAGGTGGGGCAGAATCAGATACGCACTCGGGAGCTGACCTGTAAGTCAACCCCCATGCACGTTAATAAGGAGGGAGGTGTAGTGAAATATGTATACAGATGTGGCCAAAAGTATTGACACCCCTGCAATTCTGTCAGATAATACTCAGTTTCTTCCTGAAAATGATTGCAAACACAAATTCTTTGGTATTATTATCTTCATTTAATTTGTCTTAAATGAAAAAACACAAAAGAGAATGAAGCAAAAAGCAAAACATTGATCATTTCACACAAATCTCCAAAAATGGTCCAGACAAAAGTATTGGCACCCTCAGCCTAATACTTAGTTAAACAACCTTTTGCCAAAATAACTGCGACCAACCGCTTCTGGTAACCATCAGTGAGTTTCTTACAATGCTCTGCTGGAATTTTAGACCATTCTTCTTTGGCAAACTGCTCCAGGTCCCTGATATTTGAAGGGTGCCTTCTCCAAACTGCCATTTTTAGATCTCTCCACAGGTGTTCTATGGGATTCAGGTCTGGACTCATTGCTGGCCACCTTAGAAGTCTCCAGTGCTTTCTCTCAAACCATTTTCTAGTGCTTTTTGAAGTGTGTTTCGGGTCATTGTCCTGCTGGAAGACCCATGACCTCTGAGGGAGATCCAGCTTTCTCACACTGGGCCCTACATTATGCTGCAAAATATGTTGGTAGTCTTCAGACTTCATAATGCCATGCACACGGTCAAGCAGTCCAGTGCCAGAGGCAGCAAAGCAACCCCAAAACATCAGGGAACCTCCGCCATGTTTGACTGTAGGGACCGTGTTCTTTTCTTAGAATGCCCCTTTTTTTTCTCCTGTAAACTCTATGTTGATGCCTTTGCCCAAAAAGCTCTACTTTTGTCTCATCTGACCAGAGAACATTCTTCCAAAATGTTTTAGGCTTTCTCAGGTAAGTTTTGGCAAACTCCAGCCTGGCTTTTTTATGTCTCGGGGTAAGAAGTGGGGTCTTCCTGGGTCTCCTGTTGTGAATTCTGTTGTCGGGCTCCCTCCTGTGGTCATGAATGGTACTTCGGCTGGTTCTGTCCATGGACTTCCTCTGGTGGGTGTTTCTGAGTTTCCTTCCACAGGTGACGAGGTTAATTCGTTAGCTGGCTGCTCTATTTAACTCCACTTAGATCTTTGCTCCATGCCACCTGTCAATGTTCCAGTATTGGTCTAGTTCACTCCTGGATCGTTCTTGTGACCTGTCTTCCCAGCAGAAGCTAAGTTCCAGCTTGTATTTCTTTGGTTTGCTATTTTTCTGTCCAGCTTGCTATTTTTTTGTTGTCTTGCTTGCTGGAAGCTCTGGGACGCAGAGGGAGCGCCTCCGCACCGTGAGTCGGTGCGGAGGGTCTTTTTGCGCCCTCTGCGTGGTCTTTTTGTAGGTTTTTGTGCTGACCGCAAAGTAACCTTTCCAATCCTCGGTCTGTTCAGTAAGTCGGGCCTCACTTTGCTAAATCTATTTCATCTCTGTGTTTGTATTTTCATCTTTACTCACAGTCATTATATGTGGGGGGCTGCCTTTTCCTTTGGGGAATTTCTCTGAGGCAAGGTAGGCTTTATTTTTCTATCTTCAGGGCTAGCTAGTTCCTTAGGCTGTGCCGAGTTGCATAGGGAGCGTTAGGCGCAATCCACGGCTATTTCTAGTGTGTTTGATAGGATTAGGGATTGCGGTCAGCAGAGTTCCCACGTCCCAGAGCTCGTCCTTATTATCAGTAACTATCAGGTCATTCCGTGTGCTCTTAACCACCAGGTCCATTATTGTCCTGACCACCAGGTCATAACAGTACAGGTGGCCCAAAGTACTAATGCATCTCAATAGAGGGATAAGAGAAGTTCTGAGACCATTTTTTTTTCTTTGCAGTGTGTTTTGTCTCTCTTTTCCCCTTTACCTCTGGGTGGTTCAGGACACAGGTGTAAACATGGACATTCAAGGTCTGTCCTCTTGGATGGATAATCTCACTACAAGGGTACAAAGCATTCAAGATTTTGTGGTTCAGAATCCGATGTCAGAGCCTAGGATTCCAATTCCTGATTTGTTTTTTGGTGATAGATCTAAGTTCATGAATTTCAAAAATAATTGTAAATTGTTTCTTGCCTTGAAACCTCGCTCCTCAGGTGACCCTGTTCAACAAGTAAAGATCATTATTTCTTTGTTACGTGGTGACCCTCAAGACTGGGCATTTTCCCTTGCGCCAGGAGATCCGGCATTGCGTGATGTTGATGCGTTTTTCCTGGCGCTTGGATTGCTTTATGACGAACCTAATTCAGTGGATCAGGCAGCGAAAATCTTGCTGGCTCTGTGTCAGGGTCAGGATGAAGCGGAGATATATTGTCAGAAGTTTAGAAAGTGGTCTGTGCTCACTCAGTGGAATGAATGTGCCCTGGCAGCAATCTTCAGAAAGGGTCTCTCTGAAGCCCTTAAGGATGTCATGGTGGGATTTTCCATGCCTGCTGGTCTGAATGAGTCTATGTCCTTGGCCATTCAGATCGATCGACGCTTGCGTGAGCGTAAATCTGTGCACCATTTGGCGGTACTATCTGAGCATGGGCCTGAGCCTATGCAATGTGATAGGACTTTGACCAGAGCTGAACGGCAAGAACACAGACGTCGGAATGGGCTATGTTTTTACTGTGGTGATTCCACTCATGCTATCTCCGATTGTCCTAAGCGCACTAAGCGGTTCGCTAGGTCTGCCACCATTGGTACGGTACAGTCTAAATTTCTATTGTCCGTTACTCTGATTTGGTCTTTGTCATCCTATTCTGTTATGGCATTTGTGGATTCAGGCGCTGCCCTGAATTTGATGGACTTGGAGTATGCTAGGTGCTGTGGTTTTTTCTTGGAGCCCTTGCAGTATCCTATTCCATTGAGAGAAATTGATGCTACGCCTTTGGCCAAGAATAAGCCCCAGTACTGGACCCAATTAACCATGTGCATGGCTCCTGCACATCAGGAGGATATCCGCTTTCTGGTGTTGCATAATATGCATGATGTGGTCGTTTTGGGGTTGCCAAGGCTACAGGTTCATAATCCAGTATTGGACTGGAAATCTATGTCTGTGTCCAGCTGGGGTTGCCAGGGGGTACATGGTGATGTTCCATTTTTGTCTATTTCGTCTTCCACTCCTTCTGAAGTTTCAGAGTTTTTGTCGGATTATCGGGATGTATTTGATGAGCCCAAATCCAGTGCCCTACCTCCTCATAGGGATTGCGATTGTGCAATTAATTTGATTCCTGGTAGTAAGTTTCCTAAGGGCCGATTGTTCAATTTATCTGTGCCAGAACACGCCGCTATGCGGAGTTATATAAAGGAATCCTTTGAGAAAGGCCATATTCGCCCATCGTCATCACTGTTAGGAGCAGGGTTCTTTTTTGTGGCCAAGAAGGATGGTTCTTTGAGACGTTGTATTGATTACCGCCTTCTTAATAAAATTACATTCAAATTTCAGTATCCTTTGCCGTTGCTGTCTGATTTGTTTGCTCGTATTAAAGGGGCTAGTTGGTTCACCAAGATAGATCTTCGAGGGGCGTATAATCTTGTGCGTATTAAACAAGGCGATGAATGGAAAACAGCATTTAATACGCCCGAGGGCCATTTTGAGTACCTGGTTATGCCATTCGGGCTTTCCAATGCTCCATCAGTATTTCAGTCCTTTATGCATGACATCTTCCGAGAGTACCTGGATAAATTCCTGATTGTGTATTTGGATGATATTTTGGTCTTTTCGGATGATTGGGAGTCTCATGTGAAGCAGGTCAGAATGGTGTTCCAGGTCCTTCATGCGAATTCCTTGTTTGTGAAGGGGTCAAAGTGTCTCTTTGGAGTTCAGAAGGTTTCATTTTTGGGGTTCATTTTTTCCCCTTCTACTATCGAGATGGACCCTTGTTATGAAAGGCAATTCAGTACTACAATGGACATAGCGGTCAGAGCACATACAGTGATCTGACAATAACCCAAAATCATAGAACGAGCTCTGAGACGTGGGAACTCTGCAGACCGCAATCCCTAATCCTCTCCAAACAACACTAGAGGCAGCCGTGGATTGCGCCTAACTCTGCCTATGCAACTCGGCACAGCCTGAGAAACTAACTAGCCTGAAGATAGAAAATAAGCCTACCTTGCCTCAGAGAAATACCCCAAAGGAAAAGGCAGCCCCCCACATATAATGACTGTGAGTTAAGATGAAAAGACAAACGTAGAGATGAAATAGATTCAGCAAAGTGAGGCCCGACTTTCTTAACAGATCGAGGATAGAAAAGGTAACTTTGCGGTCTACACAAAACCCTAAAGAAAACCACGCAAAGGGGGCAAAAAGACCCTCCGTACCGAACTAACGGCACGGAGGTACACCCTTTGCGTCCCAGAGCTTCCAGCAACAAATTAGACAAGCTGGACAGAAAAAATAGCAAACAAATAGCAAAGAAGAACTTAGCTATGCAGAGCAGCAGGCCACAGGAATGATCCAGGGAAAAGCAAGACCAACACTGGAACATTGACAGGAAGCCAGGATAAAATCATTAGGTGGAGTTAAGTAGAGAAGCACATAACGACCTCACCAGATCACCTGAGGGAGGAAACTCAGAAGCCGCAGTACCACTTCCCTCCACCAACAGAAGCTCACAGAGAGAATCAGCCGAAGTACCACTTGTGACCACAGGAGGGAGCTCTGCCACAGAATTCACAACAGTACCCCCTCCTTGAGGAGGGGTCACCGAACCCTCACCAGAGCCCCCAGGCCGACCAGGATGAGCCATATGAAAGGCACGAACAAGATCGGGAGCATGGACATCAGAGGCAAAAACCCAGGAATTATCTTCCTGAGCATAACCCTTCCATTTAACCAGATACTGGAGTTTCCGTCTAGAAACACGAGAATCCAAAATCTTCTCCACAATATACTCCAATTCCCCGTCCACCAAAACCGGGGCAGGAGGATCAACAGATGGAACCATAGGTGCCACGTATCTCCGCAACAATGACCTATGGAATACGTTATGTATGGAAAAAGAATCTGGAAGGGTCAGATGAAAAGACACAGGATTAAGAACCTCAGAAATCCTATACGGACCAATGAAACGAGGTTTAAACTTAGGAGAGGAAACCTTCATAGGAATATGACGAGAAGATAACCAAACCAGATCCCCAACACAAAGTCGGGGACCCACACGGCATCTGTGATTAGCGAAACGTTGAGCCTTCTCCTGGGACAAGGTCAAATTGTCCACTACATGAGTCCAAATCTGCTGCAACCTGTCCACCACAGTATCCACACCAGGACAATCCGAAGACTCAACCTGTCCTGAAGAGAAATGAGGATGGAACCCAGAATTGCAGAAAAATGGCAAAACCAAGGTAGCCGAGCTGGCCCGATTATTATGGGCGAACTCAGCCAAAGGCAAAAAGGACACCCAGTCATCCTGATCGGCAGAAACAAAGCATCTCAGATATGTTTCCAAGGTCTGATTGGTTCGTTCGGTCTGGCCATTAGTCTGAGGATGGAAAGCCGAGGAAAAAGACAAGTCAATGCCCATCCTACCACAAAAGGCTCGCCAAAACCTTGAAACAAACTGGGAACCTCTGTCAGAAACGATATTCTCTGGAATGCCATGTAAACGAACCACATGCTGGAAGAACAATGGCACCAAATCAGAGGAGGAAGGCAATTTAGACAAGGGTACCAGATGGACCATCTTAGAAAAGCGATCACAGACCACCCAAATGACTGACATCTTTTGAGAAACGGGAAGATCAGAAATAAAATCCATAGAGATATGTGTCCAAGGCCTCTTCGGGACCGGCAAGGGCAAAAGCAACCCACTGGCACGAGAACAGCAGGGCTTAGCCCGAGCACAAATCCCACAGGACTGCACAAAAACACGCACATCCCGCGACAGAGACGGCCACCAAAAGGATCTAGCCACCAACTCTCTGGTACCAAAGATTCCAGGATGACCAGCCAACACCGAACAATGAACCTCAGAGATAACTTTATTGGTCCACCTATCAGGGACAAACAGTCTCTCCGCTGGACAACGATCAGGTTTATTAGCCTGAAATTTTTGCAGCACCCGCCGCAAATCAGGGGAGATGGCAGACACAATTACTCCTTCCTTGAGGATACCCGCCGGCTCAGACAAACCCGGAGAGTCGGGCACAAAACTCCTAGACAGAGCATCCGCCTTCACATTTTTAGAGCCCGGAAGGTACGAAATCACAAAGTCAAAATGGGCAAAAAACAGCGACCAACGAGCCTGTCTAGGATTCAACCGCTTAGCAGACTCAAGATAAGTCAAGTTCTTATGATCAGTCAATACCACCACGCGATGCTTAGCTCCTTCAAGCCAATGACGCCACTCCTCGCATGCCCACTTCATGGCCAGCAACTCTCGGTTGCCCACATCATAATTTCGCTCAGCAGGCGAAAACTTCCTGGAAAAAAAAGCGCATGGTTTCATCACTGAGCAATCAGAACCTCTCTGCGACAAAACAGCCCCTGCTCCAATCTCAGAAGCATCAGCCTCGACCTGGAACGGAAGAGAAACATCTGGTTGACACAACACAGGGGCAGAAGAAAAACGACGCTTCAAGTCTTGAAAAGCTTCCACAGCAGCAGAAGACCAATTGACCAAATCAGCACCCTTCTTGGTCAAATCGGTCAATGGTTTGGCAATACTAGAAAAATTGCAGATGAAGCGACGATAAAAATTAGCAAAGCCCAGGAACTTTTGCAGACTTTTCAGAGATGTCGGCTGAGTCCAATCATGGATGGCTTGGACCTTAACAGGATCCATCTCGATAGTAGAAGGGGAAAAGATGAACCCCAAAAATGAAACCTTCTGCACACCAAAGAGACACTTTGATCCCTTCACAAACAAAGAATTAGCACGCAGGACCTGAAAAACTGTTCTGACCTGCTTCACATGAGACTCCCAATCATCCGAGAAGATCAAAATGTCATCCAAGTACACAATCAGGAATTTATCCAGGTACTCTCGGAAGATGTCATGCATAAAGGACTGAAACACTGATGGAGCATTGGCAAGTCCGAATGGCATCACTAGATACTCAAAATGACCCTCAGGCGTAGTAAATGCAGTTTTCCATTCATCTCCTCGCCTGATTCGCACCAGATTATACGCACCACGAAGATCTATCTTGGTGAACCAACTAGCCCCCTTAATCCGAGCAAACAAATCAGATAACAATGGCAAGGGGTACTGAAATTTAACCGTGATCTTATTTAGAAGGCGGTAATCTATACAAGGTCTCAGCGAACCATCCTTCTTGGCTACAAAAAAGAACCCTGCTCCTAATGGTGACGATGACGGGCGAATATGCCCCTTCTCCAGGGATTCCTTCACATAACTGCGCATAGCGGCGTGCTCAGGCACGGATAAATTAAACAGTCGACCTTTTGGGAATTTACTACCAGGAATCAAATTGATAGCACAATCACAATCCCTATGCGGAGGTAGGGCATCGGACTTAGGCTCATCAAATACATCCCGGTAATCAGACAAGAACTCTGGAACCTCAGAAGGGGTGGATGACGAAATTGACAGAAATGGAACATCACCATGTACTCCCTGACAACCCCAGCTGGACACCGACATGGATTTCCAATCTAATACTGGATTATGGGCTTGTAGCCATGGCAACCCCAACACGACCACATCATGCAGATTATGCAACACCAGAAAGCGAATAACCTCCTGATGTGCAGGAGCCATGCACATGGTCAGCTGGGTCCAGTATTGAGGCTTATTCTTGGCCAAAGGCGTGGCATCAATTCCTCTCAATGGAATAGGACACTGCAAGGGCTCTAAGAGAAACCCACAACGCTTAGCATACTCCAAGTCCATCAAATTCAGGGCAGCGCCTGAATCCACAAATGCCATGACAGAATACGATGACAAAGAGCAGATCAAGGTAACGGACAGAAGAAATTTTGACTGTACCGTACCAATGGTGGCAGACCTAACGAACCGCTTAGTGCGCTTAGGACAATCAGAGATAGCATGAGTGGAATCACCACAGTAAAAACACAGCCCATTCAAATGTCTGTGTTCTTGCCGTTTAACTCTGGTCAAAGTCCTATCGCACTGCATAGGCTCAGGTTTAAGCTCACGTAATACCGCCAAATGGTGCACAGATTTAAGCTCACGCAAGCGTCGACCGATCTGAATGGCCAAAGACATAGACTCATTCAAACCAGCAGGCATAGGAAATCCCACCATGACATCCTTAAGGGCTTCAGAGAGACCCTTTCTGAACATAGCTGCCAGCGCAGATTCATTCCATTGAGTGAGCACGGACCACTTTCTAAATTTCTGACAATATACCTCTATCTCATCCTGACCCTGACAAAGAGCCAGCAAATTTTTCTCTGCCTGATCCACTGAATTAGGTTCATCGTACAGCAATCCGAGCGCCAGGAAAAACGCATCGATATTACTCAATGCAGGATCTCCTGGCGCAAGAGAAAATGCCCAGTCCTGAGGGTCGCCGCGCAAAAAAGAAATAACAATCAAAACCTGTTGAACTGGATCACCAGAGGAGCGAGGTTTCAAGGCCAGAAATAATTTACAATTATTTTTGAAACTCAGAAACTTAGTTCTATCTCCAAAAAACAAATCAGGAATAGGAATTATTGGTTCCAAATAGCTTTCTGATCAATAGTGTCTTGAATCTTTTGTACTCTTGCCGAGAGCTGATCCACAAATGAAGACAGACTTCTAATGTCCATCGCTACACCTGTGTACTGAACCACCCAAATGTCTAGGGGAAAAAAAAGGCAAAACACAGTGTAAACAAAAAAAAATGGTCTCAGAACTTCTTTTTTCCCTCTATTGAGAATCATTAGTACTTTGGGCTTCCTGTACTGATATGAAAGGCAATTCAGTACTACAATGGACATAGCGGTCAGAGCACATACAGTGATCTGACAATAACCCAAAATCATAGAACGAGCTCTGAGACGTGGGAACTCTGCAGACCGCAATCCCTAATCCTCTCCAAACAACACTAGAGGCAGCCGTGGATTGCGCCTAACTCTGCCTATGCAACTCGGCACAGCCTGAGAAACTAACTAGCCTGAAGATAGAAAATAAGCCTACCTTGCCTCAGAGAAATACCCCAAAGGAAAAGGCAGCCCCCCACATATAGTGACTGTGAGTTAAGATGAAAAGACAAACGTAGAGATGAAATAGATTCAGCAAAGTGAGGCCCGACTTTCTTAACAGATCGAGGATAGAAAAGGTAACTTTGCGGTCTACACAAAACCATAAAGAAAACCACGCAAAGGGGGCAAAAAGACCCTCCGTACCGAACTAACGGCACGGAGGTACACCCTTTGCGTCCCAGAGCTTCCAGCAACAAATTAGACAAGCTGGACAGAAAAAATAGCAAACAAATAGCAAAGAAGAACTTAGCTATGCAGAGCAGCAGGCCACAGGAATGTTCCAGGGAAAAGCAAGACCAACACTGGAACATTGACTGGAAGCCAGGATAAAAGCATTAGGTGGAGTTAAGTAGAGAAGCACCTAACAACCTCACCAGATCACCTGAGGGAGGAAACTCAGAAGCCGCAGTACCACTTCCCTCCACCAACAGAAGCTCACAGAGAGAATCAGCCGAAGTACCACTTGTGACCACAGGAGGGAGCTCTGCCACAGAATTCACAACAGACCCTGTTAAAGTCCAGGCCATTTACGATTGGACTCAGCCGACATCTGTGAAGAGCCTGCAAAAGTTCCTGGGCTTTGCTAATTTTTATCGGCGCTTCATCGCTAATTTTTCTACTGTTGTTAAACCGTTGACTGATTTGACCAAGAAGGGTGCTGATGTGGTCAATTGGTCTTCTGCGGCTGTGGAAGCTTTTCAGGAGTTGAAGCGTCGTTTTTCTTCTGCCCCTGTGTTGTGCCAGCCAGATGTTTCGCTCCCGTTTCAGGTCGAGGTTGATGCTTCTGAGATTGGAGCAGGGGCTGTTTTGTCGCAAAGACGTTCTGATGGCTCGGTGATGAAGCCATGTGCTTTCTTTTCTAGAAAGTTTTCGCCTGCTGAGCGTAATTATGATGTTGGTAATCGTGAGTTGTTGGCCATGAAGTGGGCATTCGAGGAGTGGCGTCATTGGCTTGAAGGAGCCAAGCATCGCGTGGTGGTCTTGACAGATCACAAGAATTTGACTTATCTTGAGTCTGCCAAACGGTTGAATCCGAGACAGGCTCGATGGTCGTTATTTTTCTCCCGTTTTGATTTTGTGGTTTCGTACCTTCCGGGCTCTAAGAATGTGAAGGCTGATGCCCTGTCAAGGAGTTTTGTGCCTGACTCTCTGGGTGTTTCTGAGCCGGCGGGTATTCTCAAAGAGGGGGTAATTTTGTCTGCCATCTCCCCTGATTTGCGGCGGGTGCTGCAAAAATTTCAGGCTGATAGACCTGACCGTTGCCCAGCGGAGAAACTGTTTGTCCCTGATAGATGGACTAGTAGAGTTATCTCTGAGATTCATTGTTCAGTGTTGGCTGGGCATCCTGGAATCTTTGGTACCAGAGATTTGGTGGCTAGATCCTTTTGGTGGCCGTCTTTGTCACGGGATGTGCGTTCTTTTGTGCAGTCCTGTGGGACTTGTGCTCGGGCTAAGCCCTGCTGTTCTCGTGCCAGTGGGTTGCTTTTGCCCTTGCCGGTCCCGAAGAGGCCCTGGACGCATATTTCTATGGATTTTATTTCGGATCTCCCCGTCTCTCAAAAGATGTCGGTCATTTGGGTGGTTTGTGATCGCTTATCTAAGATGGTCCATTTGGTACCTTTGTCTAAATTGCCTTCCTCCTCTGATTTGGTGCCATTATTTTTCCAGCATGTGGTTCGTTTACATGGTATTCCGGAGAACATCGTTTCTGACAGAGGTTCCCAGTTTGTTTTGAGGTTTTGGCGATCCTTTTGTGCTAGGATGGGCATTGATTTGTCTTTTTCCTCGGCTTTCCATCCTCAGACAAATTGCCAAACCGAACGAACCAATCAAACTTTGGAAACATATCTGAGATGCTTTGTTTCTGCTGATCAGGATGATTGGGGTGTCCTTTTTGCCGTTGGCTGAGTTCGCCCTTAATAATCGGGCCAGCTCGGCTACTTTGGTTTCGCCGTTTTTCTGCAATTCTGGTTTCCATCCTCGTTTCTCTTCAGGGCAGGTTGAGTCTTCGGACTGTCCTGGTGTAGATACTGTGGTGGATAGGTTGCAGCAGATTTGGACTCATGTAGTGGACAATTTGACATTGTCCCAGGAGAAGGCTCAACGTTTCGCTAACCGCCGGCGCTGTGTGGGTCCCCGACTTCGTGTTGGGGATTTGGTTTGGTTGTCGTCTCGTTATGTTCCTATGAAGGTTTCCTCTCCTAAGTTTAAGCCTCGTTTCATTGGTCCGTATAAGATTTCTGAGGTTATCAATCCTGTGTCATTTCGTTTGGCCCTTCCTGCTTCTTTTGCCATCCATAATGTGTTCCATAGGTCGTTATTGCGGAGATACGTGGCGCCTGTGGTTCCATCCGTTGATCCTCCTGCCCCGGTGTTGGTTGAGGGGGAGTTGGAGTATGTGGTGGAGAAGATTTTGGATTTTCGTGTTTCGAGACGGAAACTCCAGTACCTGGTCAAGTGGAAGGGTTATGGTCAGGAAGATAATTCCTGGGTTTTTGCCTCTGATGTTCATGCTGCCGATCTGGTTCGTGCCTTTCATTTGGCTCATCCTGGTCGGCCTGGGGGCTCTGGTGAGGGTTTGGTGACCCCTCCTCAAAGGGGGGGTACTGTTGTGAATTCTGTTGTCGGGCTCCCTCCTGTGGTCATGAATGGTACTTCGGCTGGTTCTGTCCATGGACTTCCTCTGGTGGGTGTTTCTGAGTTTCCTTCCACAGGTGACGAGGTTAATTCGTTAGCTGGCTGCTCTATTTAACTCCACTTAGATCTTTGCTCCATGCCACCTGTCAATGTTCCAGTATTGGTCTAGTTCACTCCTGGATCGTTCTTGTGACCTGTCTTCCCAGCAGAAGCTAAGTTCCAGCTTGTATTTCTTTGGTTTGCTATTTTTCTGTCCAGCTTGCTATTTTTATTGTTGTCTTGCTTGCTGGAAGCTCTGGGACGCAGAGGGAGCGCCTCCGCACCGTGAGTCGGTGCGGAGGGTCTTTTTGCGCCCTCTGCGTGGTCTTTTTGTAGGTTTTTGTGCTGACCGCAAAGTAACCTTTCCTATCCTCGGTCTGTTCAGTAAGTCGGGCCTCACTTTGCTAAATCTATTTCATCTCTGTGTTTGTATTTTCATCTTTACTCACAGTCATTATATGTGGGGGGCTGCCTTTTCCTTTGGTGAATTTCTCTGAGGCAAGGTAGGCTTTATTTTTCTATCTTCAGGGCTAGCTATAGGCTGAACTGGATGGACAAATGTCTTTTTTCGGCCTTACTAACTATGTTACTATGTAGCTAGTTCCTTAGGCTGTGCCGAGTTGCATAGGGAGCGTTAGGCGCAATCCACGGCTATTTCTAGTCTGTTTGATAGGATTAGGGATTGCGGTCAGCAGAGTTCCCACGTCCCAGAGCTCGTCCTTTATTATCAGTAACTATCAGGTCATTCCGCGTGCTCTTAACCACCAGGTCCATTATTGTCCTGACCACCAGGTCATAACAGTCTCCTACCATACAGTCTCTTTTCATTCAGACGCCGACAGATAGTACAGGTTGACACTGTTGTACCCTCGGACTGCAGGGCAGCTTGAACTTGTTTGGATGTTAGTCGAGGTTCTTTATCCACCATCCGCACAATCTTGCGTTGAAATCTCTTGTCAATTTTTCTTTTCCGTCCACATCTAGGGAGGTTAGTCACAGTGCCATGGACTTTAAACTTCTTGATGACACTGTGCACGGTAGGCACAGGAACATTCAGGTCTTTGGAGATGGACTTGTAGCCTTGAGATTGCTCATGCTTCCTCACAATTTGGTTTGTCAAGTCCTCAGACAGTTCTTTGGTCTTCTTTCTTTTCTCCATGCTCAATGTGGTACACACAAGGACACAGGACAGAGGTTGAGTCAACTTTAATCCATGTCAACTGGCTGTAAGTGTGATTTAGTTATTGCCAATACCTATTAGGTGCCACAGGTAAGTTACAGGTGCTGTTAATTACACAAATTAGAGAAGCATCACATGATTTTTCTAACAGTGCCAATACTTTTGTCCACCCCCTTTTTTATGTTTGATATGGAATTATATCCAATTTGGCTTTATGACAATTCTTTTTGTGTTTTTCCATTTAAGACAAATTAAATGAAGTTAATAATACCAAAGAATTTGTGTTTGCAATCATTTTCAGGAAGAAAATGAGTATTACCTGACAAAATTGCAGGGGTGTCAATACTTTTGGCCATGACTGTATGTATCTTGAGAAGGCAGTCTACTGTCGCCAATCTCGTCAGGGGGTCGTGCTGGGAACCAGGAAGAAGGGGAAACATTTCACACCTTCTAGCTCTTTTGAAGAGAGATGTCAATTACAGCCTGACACTATCTATCTGTGGGAAACTTTACACCAAGAATTTCAGAGAAAATAATATATTAATAGGTGGAGTGGCCATGGGCCAATGAAAAAACAAGCAATTATAATATCAACCTGAGAGGCTGATCTAGAAATCTGACCCTCCAGGGTGACTCTATAAATCAGGCCTATATACATAAAATTGTGTTCACAGATTGAAGGGCAGCCTAGCTGATGTGGTCCAGTCCATATTCACCCCCCACTCTCAGGGAGCAGAAAGCAAACTACAAAGTTAGCCATTTCTGTAAGTTTTCTCCTGTTTATTTTATAAATGTTTTGCATATTTGTATGTCTTTTTATTACCATATTTTTTATACCTGTTTCTTTATTGCAAGCACTGTACCTTTTTGTATTAAAACATAAAACTTTAACAAGTTGAACTTTGTATGTTCTAAAGAATCCATAGCATTAAAGTGTTTGATCCTTATGATTAGCAGACAGTAGTAGTAATATTTCCGGGACTCATCGTGTGTTCGGTGAGTGGTGGCAGCGTGTATGAGCGGGTGTGTGGCCTGGGTCGGTGTGTGATTTATGCTCCCATTACAGCATAGGACAGAGTTTGAATGCTGGACTGAGAGAGGGGAGATAGATTAACCCTTGCAGGCGCAACCTCAAGTCGCGTGCTGAGAGTGGATCCATGACAATTGGTGGCAGCACGATGGGATCTGTGACACCCATGTATATAAAAGAGTTTTCAGCAACTTTTAAAAAGTTTACATTGGATAGGAAACCTTTCAGAAACTAAAGCTCCACTAGTCCCCAGCCGCAAGTCAGTGGCATCAGTGGTCATGTGGTGGTCGGAATGTCAGCACTTCTAGCCCTGATGGAGGCTATCGGAGCCCTGATGGAGGCTATCGGAGCCCTGATGGAGTCTATCGGAGAGCTGATGGAGGCTATCGGAGAGCTGATGGAGGCTGTCGGAACCCTGATGGAGGCTGTCGGAACCCTGATGGAGGCTATCGGAACCCTGATGGAGGCTATCGGAGCCCTGATGGAGGCTATCGGAGAGCTGATGGAGGCTGTCGGAGAGCTGATGGAGGCTATCGGAGCGCTGATGGAGGCTATCGGAGAGCTGATGGAGGCTGTCGGAACCCTGATGGAGGCTATCGGAGCCCTGATTGAGGCTATCAGAGAGCTGATTGAGGCTATCGGAGAGCTGATGGAGGCTGTCGGAGAGCTGATGGAGGCTATCGGAGCGCTGATGGAGGCTATCGGAGAGCTGATGGAGGCTATCGGAGCCCTGATGGAGGCTACTGGAGCCCTGATGGAGGCTATCGGAGCCCTGATGGAGGCTATCAGAACCCTGATGGAGGCTATCGGAGCACTGATGGAGGCTATCAGAGAGCTGATAGAGGCTATCGGAGCCCTGATGGAGGCTACCAGAGCCCTGATAGAGGCTACCGGAGAGCTGATGGAGGCTATCGGAGCACTGATGGAGGCTATCTGAGCGCTGATGGAGGCTATCTGAGCGCTGATGGAGGCTATCGGAGAGCTGATGGAGGCTATCGGAGCCCTGATGGAGGCTACAGGAGCCCTGATATAGGTTATACGAGCGCAGATGGAGGCTATAGGAGCCCTGATGAAGGCTATCGGAGCCCTGATGGAGGCTATCGGAGAGCTGATGGAGGCTGTCGGAGAGCTGATGGAGGCTATCGGAGAGCTGATGGAGGCTGTCGGAACCCTGATGGAGGCTATCGGAGCCCTGATGGAGGCTATCGGAGAGCTGATTGAGGCTATCGGAGAGCTGATGGAGGCTGTCGGAGAGCTGATGGAGGCTAGCGGAGTGCTGATGGAGGCTATTGGAGCCCTGATGGAGGCTATCGGTGCCCTGATGGAGTCTACTGGAGAGCAGATGGAGGCTATCGGAGCCCTGATGGAGGCTATCGGAGAGCTGATGGAGGCTATCGGAGAGCTGATGGAGGCTGTCGGAACCCTGATGGAGGCTGTCGGAACCCTGATGGAGGCTATCAGAGCCCTGATGGAGGCTATCGGAACCCTGATGGAGGCTATCGGAGCCCTGATGGAGGCTATCGGAGAGCTGATGGAGGCTGTCAGAGAGCTGATGGAGGCTATCGGAGCGCTGATGGAGGCTATCGGAGAGCTGATGGAGGCTGTCGGAACCCTGATGGAGGCTATCGGAGCCCTGATGGAGGCTATCGGAGAGCTGATTGAGGCTATCGGAGAGCTGATGGAGGCTGTCGGAGAGCTGATGGAGGCTGTTGGAGAGCTGATGGAGGCTGTTGGAGAGCTGATGGAGGCTATCAGAGCCCTGATGGAGGCTACTGGAGCCCTGATGGAGGCTGTGAGAGCCCTGATGGAGGCTATCGGAGCCCTGATGGAGGCTGTCAGAACCCTGATGGAGGCTGTCAGAACCCTGATGGAGGCTATCGGAGAGCTAATGGAGGCTATTGGAGCCCTGATTGAGCCTATCGGAGAGCTGATGGAGGCTATCGGTGCGCTGATAGAGTCTATACGAGCGCAGATGGAGGCTATAGGAGCCCTGATGGAAGCTATCGGAGCCCTGATGGAGGCTATCGGAGAGCTGATGGAGGCTATAGGAGCTCTGATGGAGGCTATAGGAGCTCTGATGGAGGCTATCAGAGAGCTGATGGAGGCTATCAGAGAGCTGATGGAGGCTATCAGAGAGCTGATGGAGGCTATCAGAGAGCTGATGGAGGCTATCAGAGAGCTGATGGAGGCTATCAGAGCTGATGGAGGCTATCAGAGAGCTGATGGAGGCTATCAGAGAGCTGATGGAGGCTATCAGGGTGCTGATGGAGGCTATCAGGGTGCTGATGGAGGCTATCAGAGTGCTGATGGAGGCTATCAGAGTGCTGATGGAGGCTATCAGAGTGCTGATGGAGGCTATCAGAGAGCTGATGGAGGCTATCAGAGTGCTGATGGAGGCTATCGGAGAGCTGATGGAGGCTATCGGAGCCCTGATGGAGGCTATTGGAGCGCTGATGGAGGCTATACGAGCGCTGATGGAATATTCCACCGCTGTCGCATCTTTCCTTCTGTTATAAGGATCTCTACCTTCTGTAATCTCATCCAAAGCAGCAGAAACCTGTAAAAAATGAAATTTGGCCTAACAGTTCACTAATAAGCCTTCACATGCTAGGTCACCTATAGCCATAATAGGCTAAGTGCACACGTTGCGGAATAGTGTGTGGATTTTTCCGCAGTTTTTGAAAAATCCGCAGGTAAACCGCACTGCAGATTACCAGTGGATTTGTCGCGGATTTCCTGCGGTTTTTGTGCGGATTCCACCTGCGGATTCCTATTGAGAAGGTGTAAACCGCAGAGGAATCCGCACAAAGAAGTGACATGCTGCGGAAAATACAACACAGAGTTTCCACGCGTTTTTTTTCCGCAGCTTGTGCACTGGGGATTTTGTTTTCCATATGTTTACATGGTACAACGCATGGAAAACAGCTGCAGATCCGCAACGTGTACACATAGCCTTACCGCGGTGTTTGCCTTATGGAAACCATTTTATGGCTCCAGTTTTCCAGTATGTGCTATAGCGACCAAAAGGAGGCAGGGAAGCTGTCGCCTTCTTCACATTTGGAGACTGATGTAAAGACGCTAAAAACGTAAACTGGACGTTTGCTAGAGCCGTCTCTGGAAACGCAACTACTATGTCGCAGCAGGAGCGACAATGTGCACAGGCCAGGGACGACAGCTGAGCGTGGGGCGACAAGGTGCACAGGCCAGGGGCGACAGCTGAGCGTGGGGCGACAATGTGCACAGGCCAGGGGCGACAGCTGAGCGTGGGGCGACAATGTGCACAGGCCAGGGGCGACAGCTGAGCGTGGGGCGACCCCCGGCAGGCTCCGCCCTTCCTGTTGTGAGCAGGCACGTGACCGCGGAGATCAGCTGACCTGCTCCCTCCACTTCCTCTTTATGTTGAGTGAGGAGCGATGAGATAGACGGAGGGCTGACATTACTGCGCAGGAGGACCATGTGTGAGCGCGGCCCATCTCCCGCCTGGCTCTGCCTGCTGCTCCTGTTCCCTGCGCTGGTGCCGGGACTGGGAGAGTCCCGGAGACCCAACGTAGTGCTGATCCTGACTGATGACCAGGATGTGACCCTCGGTGGCATGGTAACTATTCAGCCCAGGCTAAGTGGTGTACGCGGGGGACATACGTGTCATGTACTGTTATACACTGTGCCATAGATATACACGGGGGACATACGTGTCATGTACCATTCTACACTGTGCTATAGATATACACTGTGCCATATATATACATCGGGGACATACGTGTCATGTAACATTATACACTGTGCCACACAGGGTCCATACGTGTCATGTAACATTATACACTGTGCCACACAGGGTCCATACGTGTCTTGTACCATTATACACTGTGCCACACAGGGTCCATACGTGTCATGTAACATTATACACTGTGCCATAGGTATACACGGGGGACATACGTGTCATGTACCATTATACACTGTGCCACACAGGGTCCATACATGTCTTGTACCATTATACACTGTGCCACACAGGGTCCATACATGTCTTGTACCATTATACACTGTGCCACACAGGGTCCATACGTGTCATGTAACATTATACACTGTGCCATAGGTATACACGGGGGACATACGTGTCATGTACCATTATACACTGTGCCATAGTTATACATGAGGAACACATAGGTATACAAGTGGTAAATATGTCATGTACTATTATACACTGTGCCGTAGGTATGCACTGGGGACATACGTGTCATGTACCATTATACACTGTGCCACACAGGGTCCATACGTGTCATATACCATTATACACTGTGCCGTAGTTACACTCGGGGAACATACGCGTCATGTACCATTATAAACTGTGCCGTAGGTATACACGGGGGACATACAAGTCATATACCATTATACACTGTGCCGTAGGTATACATGGGGGACATGCGCGTCATATAACATTATACACTGTGCCGTAGTTATACTCGGGGGACATACGCGTCATATACCATTATACACTGTGCCGTAGGTATACACGGGGGACATACGTGTCATATACCATTATACACTGTGCCGTAGTTATACTCGGGGGACATACGCGTCATATACCATTATACACTGTGCCATAGGTATACACGGGGGACATAGGTGTCATGTACCATTATACACTTTGCCATAGGTATACATGAGGAACACATAGGTATACAAGTGGTAAATATGTCATGTACCATTATACACTGTGCTGTAGGTATGCACTGGGGACATACGTGTCATGTAACATTATACACGGTGCCACACAGGGTCCATACGTGTCATGTACCATTATACACTGTGCCATAGGTATACATAAGGAACACATAGGTATACAAGTGGTAAATATGTCATGTACCATTATACACTGTGTCATAGATATACATCGGGGACATACGTGTCATGTACACTTATACACTGTGCCGTAGATATACACAGGGTACATACGTGTCATATACCATTATACAGGGAGGGCCATGTATATGGATGAACCTAAATAAAATGGGAATGGTTGGTGATATCAACTTCCTGTTTGTGGCACATTATATTTGGGAGGGGGAAAACTTTTCAAGATGGGTGGTGACCGTGGCGGCCATTTTGAAGTCGGCTATTTTGGATCTAACTTTATTTTTTCCAATGGGAAGATGGTCATGTGACACATCAAACTTATTGAGAATTTCTCCAGTCACCTTCCACGACAGCAGTATCGGAGGATGTCTCCCCGCCCTAATAGGGGACAGGAAACAGAAAGAGGTTAAATACCCTTCCCCTTCCTGCAACCACCAGTGTTTTTCCTGTCCCCTATGGGGCACGAAGAGGTTCGTCGATAGTGCTGTCGGCGAACGGGAGTGCTGTTACCTGAGAGCCAGGCAGTCGCGGTCGGGAGCTCTGCTCTCCTCCTTCTCCAGACTGCTCCCATCTCCGCGTTCGTCGCGTGACTTGGTACCTTCACCCGCTCTTCCTGCGCCACTTTCGGGTGGCAATGCAGAGCGGTGTAGTGCTCCGGTGTCCTCCTGCAGCTCCCCGGCTTCCTCTCTCTTCCACGCTGCTGCTGGGGTTGGCGCGTGCGCACTGGAAATGACGCTCACCCGAACTTCCGTTTTTTTCGGGCTGGAGCTCCGGCGCGCGGCGGCCGGCGTCCTGGCTCTGGATGAACAGCGGCGGCTATGGCGGGCGTCTCTGACCACCCTCCCAAGGACACTTTCGAGGGGGAGGAGCACCAAACTCGCTGGAGCCTCAATAAGCTTACTTATTCCTGACTGGGGAAGCCTCCAGGTAAGACGTCTGTCTGTGACCCTCTCTGGACCACTAACGTTATGGACGGCGATAAACCCTTACACTCTGCTTCTGCAGAGCCCAGCGCGCACCCCTCTACCGTAAGTAGTGGGTTGATGTCCCTTGCAGTCCATTTTTTGTTTTAATTAAGCAACTTAGTCCACCTTCCTTTCTCGTTGCAGGGAGACAAGGTTTCTGACCCCAAGAAAGTTAAGATGCCCAGCCGCATCTGTGCGTCCAAGCTTCCCTCGACCTATAAAAAGAAGCTCTGCCAACCATGCACAGACAAAGTGCTGCGTAGCGAACAGCCTTCACTGATGGACAGCATCAGAACCCTCATTAGACAGGAGGTTCAGTCCTCTATGGCGGCCTTCTCTCAGGCCCCGACTCCGTAGCCTTCCCCTCCTAAAAAAAGGAAGATGGGTCCGGTTGTCTCAGACTCTGACTCAGGCGAGATACATACCTTGGGTTCAGAGTATAGCTGGGAAAACGAGGGTTCTACTTCTACTTCTGCTCCCAAATCTGACAGTAAAAAATACCTCTTCTCCTCTAAGGATGTGGAGGAATTAATTTCCATGGTGAGAGGCACCATGGGGGTAGAAGAGGAGGCAGAGGGCCATTTCGTACAGGATGATATGTTCGGGGGTCTGAAACCTAAGTCAGTAAAGGGTTTTCCCATACATGAAAACATTGAAAACCTTCTCCTCCAAGAGTGGGGACTGCCGGAATAGGGGTTGAACATCCCATCTGAGTTTAAAAATCGTTTCCCCCTGGAAGGGAGACTGTCCTTTATTTGAAATGCCCAAAGTGGATGTGCAGGTGTCAAGGGTAACCATGAAAACGGCTCTGCCCTTTGAAGATTCCTCTCAGCTGAAAGATCCTATGGATCGTAAAACTGAGAGTTTATTGAGGAAATCTTGGGAAACCTCAACTAACTTATTGAGATCTAACATAGCCTCAACATGTGTAGCCAGATCGTTGTTTCTCTGGCTTCGTACCTTGGGAAAATCACCTCATACAGGGTACTTCCAGGGAAGACATCCTTAATTCTCTCCCGCTGCTTCAAAAAGCAACTGGATTCCTCGCGGACGCCTCCGCAGGATCAGTTCGGGTAGCCACTAGATCCGCTGTCCTCACAAATTCAGCGAGAAGGGCCTTGTGGCTTAAGTCCTGGGGAGGAGATATTACCTCAAAGTCCAAACTTTGTGGTATTCCTTTCCAAGGTCATCACGTTTTTGGGCCAGCCTTGGATGACATCCTGGACAAGGCTTCAGACAAAAAGAAAGTTCTTCCAGAACAAAGGAACCCTAGGAAGCGTTTTTTTTGTTCCCCTCGTGACCAACCACCCCAACAGAATTTTAGGGGTAAGGGCAAATCGGGACGATGGAGCTACCCCAAAGGTGGGAAAGCCAGAAATATTCTGGTCCCCCAACCCCAGCAGTCCTCTGAGAAGCAATGACTGCTCCCCGGTCGGGGGTCGACTCTCGGATTTTTTTTTTTCCCGGTTGCAAGAGATCACCAGGGATCGGTGGGTCCTGTGTACCATACAGGATGGACTAAGGTTGGAATTCGAGAGTCCTCCCTCTCACCGGCTAACGATCACTTCTCCACAATCTCCAAAACTTCAGGAAGCCCTGAGGTCGGATATTCTAAGCCTGCTTCAAGCAAAGGTAATTTCCCATGTTCCACGTCGGGAAAGAGGAGAAGGTCATTACTCCCATCTCTTTCTGGTGAAGAAACCCTCCGGGAAACACCGTATCATAATAAACCTGAAACCTCTGAATCAGGTGATAAGATATCAGATTCCATCTTGAATCTCCATCAGATCAGCAATCCCGCTGATTGGGCAGAACTGGGTAATGGCCACGTTGGACCTGAGGGACGCATACTACCATGTGCCAATACACCCGGACCACAGGAAGTTTCTCAGGTTCGCTATCTCCCACAACAAACGGATCAGCCATTACCAGTTCAGTGCCCTTCCTTTTAGAGTATCATCGGCTCCACGTGTCTTCACCAAGATTATGTCAGAAGTGATAATCTTTATCCGACAACAGGGGGTCTGTGTCATCCCATACTTGGACGACTTCCTCCTCATCGCACCATCAGCTTCACGCCTCAATCAGGACGTGACGAAGGTTCTCGATATTTTAACATCTCTTGGGTAGATTCCGAATCTGGCAAAATCAGATCTCCGGCCGTCTCCACAGAAGAAATTCCTAGGAGTTCTTCTGGACTCAGAGGAGAATGTCCTTCCTACCCAAGGACCGTCGGATCGATCTTGTTAACAGGATCTCCAGGTTCAGAGGCCAAAAATCCCCAACATCCAGGAGAATGGTCCCTAAACCAGGAGGTATTCCTATCCTTGGTCCAGAGGTGGGGAACCCCCGAGGTGGACCTGTTTGCCAGCAGGCAAAATACAAAGTCACACCTTCTTCTCCCTAAGCACCTCAAATGAAGCACAGGGGCTGGATGCATTCTCCCATCCTTGGGAATTCGCCCTAGCATATGCCTTTCCGCCAATCCCATTGCTATCCAGAACATTACAAAAGATCCGGATAGATCGGGTCACAACGATTCTGATAGCTCCATTATGGCCAGGAAGAAGCTGGTTCAACGCGTTAAGACATGTCTAGAGGATCCGATCCTGCTTCCCCAGAGACGCGACCTGCTTCAACAGGGTCCCCTACTTCATCCAGACCTGCACAAGCTGAAGTTAGCAGCCTGGCTTCTGAAGCCGAGATCCTAAAAGCCAGGGGTCTCTCTCAAGACCTGATTGAAACCCTACAAAAAACTAGGAAACCGATAACTAATGCCATTTATGGCAAAATATGGAAAAAAAAATTTCTTCATGGTGTTTCCCGAACAAACCGGATCCATTCAACCCAGATATTGATCAAATCCTTCAATTCCTCCAGAAGGGCTTAGAGTTGGGGCTCTCACTTAGTACCCTAAAGGTTCAGGTGTCAGCTCTGGGGTCTTTCTTCGACCAAGATCTGGCAAATCACCGATGGATCAAACGGTTCATAACATCGGCAACTAGAATCCGTTCGAGACGTCTTATCCACACTCCTCCGTGGGATTTGAATCTTGTTCTAAAGAGTATGACCGGTGTCCCATTTGAACCCCTTTCAGGCTCCAACCTAAAAATCTTGACCCTTAAAACCGTCTTCCTGGTGGCTATCACTACCGCCAGGCGTATAGGGGAGATACAGGCTTTGTCAATCCAGGAGCCATTCCTGACCGTAACTATGGACAGCATAATCCTCAAATCAGATCCTTCCTTTATGCCTAAAGTAGTCTCAGAATTCCATAGGAATCAGGATTCTGTCCGAATCCCTCTAATCCAAAAGAGGAGGTTTTTCATACCCTGGACATCCGTAGAGTGGTCCTGTTCTATCTTCAGCAGACAAAGTTGGAGAGTGAATCATAATCTGTTCGTCCAGTGGACAGGACGAAATAAAGGCAAGAAGGCAGCCAAAAGCACAATAGCAAATTGGATTAAACAGGCAATTAACCTTGCATACTCATCCCAGAATCTGACTTCTCCAGCTTCTCTAAAAGCTCACTCCACCCGTTCAGTCTCAACTTCCTGGGCAGAGAGGGGTAACGCTTCATCGGAGCAGATATGCAGAGCCACCACCTGGTCGTCAGTCCATACATTCACCAGACACTACAGACTCAACTTCAATAGGGACCGATCGTTTGGCAGACGAGTTCTCCAAGCTGTTGTCCCTCCCTAAAGAAATTAGCAGTTGGTATCACTCAGATACTGCTGTCGTGGAAGGTGACTGGAGAAAATAGAATTAGAACTTACCGGTAATTCTCTTTCTAGGAACCTTCCACGACAGCACTAATTTCCCTCCCTATCTGATTTATATATTAGATGTTTCCTGCACTTAAGTGGTAACTATACATGCTACTGTGTCCAGAAAAAACACTGGTGGTTGCAGGAAGGGGAGGGGTATTTAACCTCTTTCTGTTTCCTGTCCCCTATTAGGGCGGGGAGACATCCTCCGATACTGCTGTCGTGGAAGGTTCCTAGAAAGAGAATTACCGGTAAGTTCTAATTCTATTTTCACAAGAAAAACAATGGCGTGCTTGGTTTTAAATAACTTTATTCTTTCATGAGTTATTTACAAGTTTCTCTTTGTTTACAGCCATTGACATAAATTGACAAATCTGCTGCAATGACCCGGGTACTGCGTTCACCAGACAGCAACACAATTTCTATCTGCTCCTCACCTGTTAACCTCTGCGACATGTCAATGGCTGTAAATGAAGAGAAACTTGTAAATAACTCGTGAAAGAATAAAGCTACGTTAAAACCAAGCACACCATTGTTTTTCTTGTAAAATTCTCAATGAGTTTGATGTGTCAAATGAACGTCTTCCCATTGGAAAAAATAAAGTTGGATTCAAAATGACTGACTTCAAAATGGCCGCCATGGTCACCTCACCACCCATCTTGAAAAGTTCCCCCTCCTATATACTAATGTGCCGCAAACAGGAAGTTGATATCACCAACCATTCCCATTTTATTTTGGTGTATCCATACACATGGCCCACCTTGTACACTGTGCCATAGATATACATGGGATACATACATGTCATGTACCATTATACACTGTGCCATAGATATACACGGAGTACATATGTCATATACCATCATACACTGTGACGCAGGTATACACGGGGTACATACGTGTCATGTACCATTATACACTCTACCATAGATAAGTGCCAGATATAGATATATAAATTCTAAAACAGTGGCTCCATGTAGTGTTATATATTTATATCAAATACTGGCCATGGAGGGCATGTCACAACCCCCTCATGCTACTCCGTGTGTTTCGCTACCGCTTCATCATGGAGTATGGTGGATTTGTTGTTAAGCTGACCAATAATTGAGGTCCAGTTTGAGAAGACTAAATATGGGGTAAAAGCAGAACACTCATTTATTGGGTGTTCAGTTATTTTTTGCAGCACTTAGGCCCAAATAGAGGATGTGCTGCCGATAACATGGGGCTGTGTGGAGATAGAACCATTGTATTAGCAGCTAAGGCTGTTCGTGTATGTTCTGGTATTGTGGGTGCTCGCGGGACATGTTACACAGCCACAAAATATGCAAAACGTTTTGGACACACACGGCTATCCCTGTGTATTCTGTGGCTGTCTAACAGCAGGGAAACGTAGCCACGGGGACTCTAACATCTCACTGGAGCACCCGCGATACTTGGTGCATACCCGAGTGTTATGAAAGGTAATTCAGTACCACAATGGACATAGAGGTCAGCGCACATACAGTGACCTGGCAATAACCCAAAAAACAAGTACGAGCTCTGAGACGTGGGAACTCTGTTGACCGCAATCCCTAATGCTCTCCAACCACACTAAAGGCAGCCGTGGATTGCGCCTAACGCTCCCTATGCAACTCGGCACGGCCTGAGAAACTAGCTAGCCTGAAGATAGAAAATAAGCCTACCTTGCCTCAGAGAAATACCCCAAAGGAAAAGGCAGCCCCCACATATAATGACTGTGAGTTAAGATGAAAAGACAAACGTAGAGATGAAATAGATTTAGCAAAGTGAGGCCCAACTTTCTGAACAGAGTGAGGATAGGAAAGGTAACTTTGCGGTCAACACAAAACCCTACAAAAACCACGCAAAGGGGGCAAAAAGACCCTCCGTACCGAACTAACGGCACAGAGGTACACCCTCTGCGTCCCAGAGCTTCCAGCATGCAGGAAAAAACAAATTGACAAGCTGGACAGAAAAAAAACTGCAAACAAATAGCAAAGAGGAACTAGCTATGCAGAGCAGCAGGCCACAGGAACGATCCAGGAGGAAACAGGTCCAATACTAGAACAATGACTGGAGGCCAGGATCAAAGCACTAGGTGGAGTTAAATAGAGCAGCACCTAACGACTTCACCACATCACCTGAGGAAGGAAACTCAGAAGCCGCAGTACCACTTTCCTCCACCAACGGAAGCTCACAGAGAGAATCAGCCGAAGTACCACTTGTGACCACAGGAGGGAGCTCTGCCACAGAATTCACAACAGTACCCCCCCCTTGAGGAGGGGTCACCGAACCCTCACCAGAGCTCCCAGGACGACCAGGATGAGCCATATGAAAGGCACGAACAAGATCGGGAGCATGGACATCAGAGGCAAAGACCCAGGAATTATCTTCCTGAGCATAACCCTTCCACTTAACCAGATACTGGAGTTTCCGCCTTGAAACACGAGAATCCAAAATCTTCTCCACAATATACTCCAACTCCCCCTCCACCAAAACCGGGGCAGGAGGATCAACAGATGGAACCATAGGTGCCACGTATCTCCGCAACAATGACCTGTGGAATACGTTATGTATGGAAAAAGAATCTGGAAGGGTCAGACGAAAAGACACAGGATTAAGAACCTCAGAAATCCTATACGGACCAATAAAACGAGGTTTAAACTTAGGAGAGGAAACCTTCATAGGAATATGACGAGAAGATAACCAAACCAAGTCCCCAACCCGAAGTCGGGCACCCACACAGCGTCTGCGATTAGCAAAACGTTGAGCCTTCTCCTGGGACAAAGTCAAATTGTCCACTACATGAGTCCAAATCTGCTGCAACCTGTCCACCACAGTATCCACACCAGGACAGTCCGAAGACTCAACCTGCCCTGAAGAGAAACGAGGATGGAACCCAGAGTTGCAGAAAAACGGTGAAACCAAGGTAGCCGAGCTGGCCCGATTATTAAGGGCGAACTCAGCCAAAGGCAAAAAGGACACCCAGTCATCCTGATCAGCAGAAACAAAGCATCTCAGATATGTTTCCAAGGTCTGATTGGTTCGTTCGGTCTGGCCATTAGTCTGAGGATGGAAAGCCGAGGAAAAAGACAAGTCAATGCCCATCCTACCACAAAAGGCTCGCCAAAACCTCGAAACAAACTGGGAACCTCTGTCAGAAACGATATTCTCTGGAATGCCATGTAAACGAACCACATGCTGGAAAAACAATGGCACCAAATCAGAGGAGGAAGGCAATTTAGACAAGGGTACCAAATGGACCATCTTAGAGAAGCGATCACAGACCACCCAAATGACTGACATCTTTTGAGAGACGGGAAGATCTGAAATAAAATCCATAGAGATATGTGTCCAAGGCCTCTTCGGGACCGGCAAGGGCAAAAGCAACCCACTGGCACGAGAACAGCAGGGCTTAGCCCGAGCACAAATCCCACAGGACTGCACAAAAGTACGCACATCCCGCGACAGAGATGGCCACCAAAGGGATCTAGCCACTAACTCTCTGGTACCAAAGATTCCAGGATGACCAGCCAACACCGAACAATGAACCTCAGAGATAACTCTATTCGTCCACCTATCAGGGACAAACAGTTTCTCCGCTGGGCAACGATCAGGTTTATTAGCCTGAAATTTTTGCAGCACCCGCTGCAAATCAGGGGAGATGGCAGACACAATTACTCCCTCTTTGAGGATACCCGCCGGCTCAGATACACCCGGAGAGTCGGGCACAAAACTCCTAGACAGAGCATCCGCCTTCACATTTTTAGAGCCCGGAAGGTATGAAATCACAAAGTCAAAACGGGCAAAAAACAACGACCAACGAGCTTGTCTAGGATTCAACCGCTTGGCGGACTCGAGATAAGTCAAGTTCTTATGATCAGTCAATACCACCACGCGATGCTTAGCTCCTTCAAGCCAATGACGCCACTCCTCGAATGCCCACTTCATGGCCAGCAACTCTCGATTGCCCACATCATAATTTCGCTCAGCAGGCGAAAACTTCCTGGAAAAGAAGGCGCATGGTTTCATCACCGAGCAATCAGAACTTCTCTGCGACAAAACAGCCCCTGCTCCAATCTCAGAAGCATCAACCTCGACCTGGAATGGAAGCGAAACATCTGGTTGACACAACACAGGGGCAGAAGAAAAACGACGCTTCAACTCTTGAAAAGCTTCCACAGCAGCAGAAGACCAATTGACCACATCAGCACCTTTCTTGGTCAAATCGGTCAATGGTTTAGCAATACTAGAAAAATTGCAGATGAAGTGACGATAAAAATTAGCAAAGCCCAGGAACTTTTGCAGACGTTTCAGAGATGTCGGCTGAGTCCAATTATGGATGGCTTGGACCTTAACAGGGTCCATCTCGATAGTAGAAGGGGAAAAGATGAACCCCAAAAATGAAACCTTCTGAACACCAAAGAGACACTTTGATCCCTTCACAAACAAAGAATTGGCACGCAGGACCTGAAACACCGTTCTGACCTGCTTCACATGAGACTCCCAATCATCCGAGAAGATCAAAATGTCATCTAAGTACACAATCAGGAATTTATCCAGGTACTCTCGGAAGATGTCATGCATAAAGGACTGAAACACTGATGGAGCATTGGCAAGTCCGAACGGCATTACAAGATACTCAAAATGGCCCTCGGGCGTATTAAATGCAGTTTTCCACTCATCGCCTCGCTTAATACGCACAAGATTATACGCACCACGAAGATCTGTCTTGGTGAACCAACTAGCCCCCTTAATGCGAGCAAACAAATCAGATAATAATGGCAAAGGGTACTGAAATTTAACCGTGATCTTATTTAGAAGGCGGTAATCTATACAAGGTCTCAGTGAACCATCCTTCTTGGCTACAAAAAAGAACCCTGCTCCTAATGGCGACGATGACGGGCGAATATGCCCCTTCTCCAAGGACTCCTTCACATAACTCCGCATAGCGGCGTGCTCAGGCACAGATAAATTAAACAGTCGACCTTTTGGGAATTTACTACCAGGAATCAAATCGATAGCACAATCACAATCCCTATGCGGAGGTAGGGTATCGGACTTGGGCTCATCAAATAAATCCCGGTAATCAGACAAGAACTCAGGAACCTCAGAAGGGGTGGATGACGAAATAGTCAGAAATGGGACATCACCATGTACCCCCTGACAACCCCAGCTGGACACAGACATGGATTTCCAATCCAATACTGGATTATGGACTTGTAGCCATGGCAACCCCAACACGACCACATCATGCAGATTATGCAACACCAGAAAGCGAATAACCTCCTGATGTGCAGGAGCCATGCACATGGTCAGCTGGGTCCAGTACTGAGGCTTATTCTTGGCCAAAGGCGTAGCATCAATTCCTCTCAATGGAATAGGACACTGCAAGGGCTCCAAGAAAAACCCACAACGCCTAGCATACTCCAAGTCCATCAAATTCAGAGCAGCGGCTGAGTCCACAAATGCCATGACAGAATACGATGACAAAGAGCAGATCAAGGTAACAGACAGAAGAAATTTTGACTGTACCGTACCAATGGTGGCAGACCTAGCGAACCGCTTAGTGCGCTTAGGACAAACAGAGATAGCATGAGTAGAATCACCACAGTAGAAACACAGCCCATTCAGACGTCTGTGTTCTTGCCGTTCAACTCTGGTCAAAGTCCTATCGCACTGCATAGGCTCAGGTTTAAGCTCAGGTAATACCGCCAAATGGCGCACAGATTTACGCTCGCGCAAGCGTCGACCGATCTGAATGGCCAAAGACATAGACTCATTCAGACCAGCAGGCATAGGAAATCCCACCATGACATCCTTAAGGGTTTCAGAGAGACCTTTTCTGAAAATAGCTGCGAGCGCACCTTCATTCCACTGAGTGAGTACGGACCACTTTCTAAATTTCTGACAATATACCTCTATTTCATCCTGACCCTGACACAGAGCCAGCAAATTCTTCTCTGCCTGATCCACAGAATTAGGCTCATCGTACAGCAATCCGAGCGCCAGGAAAAACGCATCGATATTACTTAATGCAGGATCTCCTGACGCAAGAGAAAATGCCCAGTTCTGAGGGTTGCCACGCAAAAAAGAAATAACGATCCTGACTTGTTGAACTGGGTCACCAGAGGAGCGAGGTTTCAAAGCCAGAAATAGTTTACAATTATTTTTGAAACTCTTGCCGTGAGCTGATCCACACATGAAGACAAACCTTTAATGTCCATTGCTACACCTGTGTCCTGAACCACCCAAATGTCTAGGGGGAAAAAAAGGCAAAACACAGTGCAAAGAAAAAAAAATGGTCTCAGAACTTCTTTTTTCCCTCTATAGAGAATCATTAGTACTTACGGCCTCCAGTACTGTTATGAAAGGTAATTCAGTACCACAATGGACATAGAGGTCAGCGCACATACAGTGACCTGGCAATAACCCAAAAAACAAGTATGAGCTCTGAGACGTGGGAACTCTGTTGACCGCAATCCCTAATGCTCTCCAACCACACTAAAGGCAGCCGTGGATTGCGCCTAACGCTCCCTATGCAACTCGGCACGGCCTGAGAAACTAGCTAGCCTGAAGATAGAAAATAAGCCTACCTTGCCTCAGAGAAATACCCCAAAGGAAAAGGCAGCCCCCACATATGACTGTGAGTTAAGATGAAAAGACAAACGTAGAGATGAAATAGATTTAGCAAAGTGAGGCCCAACTTTCTGAACAGAGCGAGGATAGGAAAGGTAACTTTGCGGTCAACACAAAACCCTACAAAAACCACGCAAAGGGGGCAAAAAGACCCTCCGTACCGAACTAACGGCACAGAGGTACACCCTCTGCGTCCCAGAGCTTCCAGCAAGCAGGAAAAAACAAATTGACAAGCTGGACAGAAAAAAAAAAAACAGCAAACAAATAGCAAAGAGGAACTAGCTATGCAGAGCAGCAGGCCACAGGAACGATCCAGGAGGAAACAGGTCCAATACTAGAACAATGACTGGAGGCCAGGATCAAAGCACTAGGTGGAGTTAAATAGAGCAGCCCTAACGACTTCACCATATCACCTGAGGAAGGAAACTCAGAAGCCGCAGTACCACTCTCCTCCACCAACGGAAGCTCACAGAGAGAATCAGCCGAAGTACCACTTGTGACCACAGGAGGGAGCTCTGCCACAGAATTCACAACACCCGAGCTCCCTAGGCAAACTGGAGTAACGAGCACTTGTGCTCATCACTAGAATCGTCCCACTTCCCCAAAAACTGGGAAAACTTATACTCCAGTCAATAAGCCTAGGGTGGGAAATGCATCAGCTACTGGTAAATGCTCCATAAAGTTGATGATGGGGCCCCATAAGATGCTCCATACAAAATACACCCCATATAATGCTCCATAAAGTTCAAGATGGGCCTGTAGATGCCAATATAATGCTCAACACAGTTTATGCTGATCCCCATCTATATATATAATTGTCTAAGGTCCACTTCCGTCTGTTTGTAACGGAAATCCCGCGTCGCTGATTGGTCGCGGCCGGCTGATCAGTGATATTGGGGCGGGATTTAAACACCGCTTCACTTTTTACTGTTCATGCTGCCTATGCAGCATCAATAGTAAAAAGATATCATGTTAAAAATAATAATAAAAAAAAAAATCGTAACATTCTCACCTTCCGGCGTCCCCGACAGCTTTTCCTACTCCTTGCGATGCTCCGGTCCCAGTAGTGCTTTGCTGTAATGACCACAGATGACGTAGCGTCTTGCGAGACCACTACATCATCACTGGTTATTGCCGCAAAGAATCACTGGGAACGGTCCTGGCGGGAGCATCGCTAAAGGCCAAAAGAGGAGTATATAACTATTTTTTTTATTTTAATTTTTTTTTCAACAGGGATATGGTGCCCACAGTGCTATATACTACGTCAGTGGTTCTCAACCTTTCTAATGCCGTGACCCCTCAATACAGTTCCTCATGTTGCGGTGACCCCAAACCAAAATATAATTTTGGTGGCTACTTCGTAACTGTAATTTTGCTACAGTTATGATTCGGAATGTAAATACCTGATATGCATTATGTATTCTCATTGCTACAAATCAAACATAATTTAACCCCTTCCCGACCTTTGACGCCACGTAGGCATCATGAAAGTCGGTGCCAATCCGACCTGTGACGCCTATTTGGCGTCATGGAGGGATCGCGTCCCTGCAGATGGGGTGAAAGGGTTAACTCCAATTTCACCCGATTTGCATGAACAAGGGGAGTGCTACTTCAGCCCGGGGGGGGGGGTTGTTTTAACCGCCCCCCCGTGGGTACGATCGCTCTGATTGGCTGTTGAAAGTGAAACTGCAAATCAGAGCGATTTGTAATATTTCACATATGAAAACTGGTGAAATATTACAATCCAGCCATGGCCGATGCTGCAATATCATCGGCCATGGCTGGAAACCCTGATCTGGCCCCCCACCGTCGCCGATCTCCTTCCCAGTCCTCCGTCCTGTGCTCCGCTCCCCTCCGTCACCCTGTCTGCTCCCCCGTACTCCTGTCTGCTCCCCCCGTGCTCCGATACCACCCCCCCATGCGCCGATCTCCTCCCCCCCCCCCCCCCCCTCATACTTACCGAGCCTCCCGGTGTCCGTCTGTCTTCTCCATGGGCGCCGCCATCTTCCAAAATGGCGGGCGCATGCGCAGTGCCGAATCTCACCTCCATAGGTAGGGACAATAATAAAATAAAGAAATATATATATAATTTTTTTTTTTTTTTTTCCCCACTAGGGTTAGGGTTAGAATTAGGCTATGTGCACACGGTGCGGATTTAGCTGCGGATCCGCTGCGGATTGGCCGCTGCGGATTCGTAGCAGGTTTCCATCAGGTTTACAGTACCATGTAAACCTATGGAAAACCAAATCCGCTGTGCCCATGGGACGGAAAATACAGCGCGGAAACGCTGCGTTGTATTTTCCGCAGCATGTCAATTCTTTGTGCCGATTCCGCAGCGTTTTACACCTGTTCCTCAATAGGAATCCGCAGGTGAAATCCGCACAAAAAACACTGGAAATCCGCAAGTAAAACGCAGTGCCTTTCACCTGCGGATTTTTCAAAAACGGTGCGGAAAAATCTCTCACGAATCCGCAACTTGGGCACATAGCCTTAGGGTTAGGGTTGGAATTAGGGTTGGAATTAGGGCTAGGGTTGGAAATAGGGTTAAGATTAGGCTTGTGGTTAGGGTTATGGCTACAGTTGGGATTAGGGTTAGGGGTGTGTTGGGGTTAGTGTTGGAGGTAGAATTGAGGGGTTTCCACTGTTTAGGCACATCAGGGGTCTCCAAGCGCAACATGGCGCCACCATTGATTGCAGCCAATCTTGCGTTCAAAAAGTCAAATGGTGCTCCCTCCCTTCCGAGCCCTGATGTGCGCCCAAACAGTGGTTTACCCCCACATATGGGGTATCTGTGTACTCAGGACAAACTGGGCAACAACTATTGGGGTCCAATTTATCCTGTTACCCTTGTGAAAATAAAAAAATGCTTGCTAAAACATCATTTTTGAGGAAAGAAAAATGATTTTTTATTTTCACGGCTCTGCGTTGTAAACGTCTGTGAAGCACTTGGGGGTTCAAAGTGCTCACCACATATCTAGATAAGTTCCTTGTGGGGTCTAGTTTCCAAAATGTAGTCACTTGTGGGGGGTTTCTACTGTTTAGGCACATCAGGGGCTCTGCAAATGCAACGTGATGCCTGCAGACCATTCCATCAAAGTCTGCATTTCAAAACGTCACTACTTCCCTTCCGAGCCCCGACGTGTGCCCAAACAGTGGTTTACCCCCACATGTGAGGTATCGGTGTACTCAGGAGAAATTGCCCAATAAATTATAGGATCCATTTTATCTTGTTGCCCATGTGGAAATGAACAAATTGTGGCTAAAAGAAATTTTTTGTGAAAAAAAAAAAAAAAAAAAAAAAGTACTTTTTCATTTTTACGGATCAATTTTTGAAGCACCTGGGGGTTCAAAGTGCTCACTGTGCATCTAGATAAGTTCCTTGGGGGGTCTAGTTTCTAAAATGGGGTCACTTGTGGGGGAGCTCCAATCTTTAGGTACACAGGGGCTCTCCAAACACGACATGGTGTCCGCTAACGATTGGAGCTAATTTTTCATTCAAAAGTCAAATGGCGCTCCTTCTCTTCCGAATCTTGCCGTGTGCACAGACAGTGGTTTGTGACCACATATGCAGTATCGGTGTACTCAGGAGAAATTGCCCAACACATTTTAGGATCCATTTTATCCTGTTGCCCATGTGAAAATGAAAAAATTGAGGCTAAAATAAATTTTTTGTGGGGGGGAAAAAAAGTACACTTTCATTTTTCCGGATCAATTTGTGAAGCACCTGAGGGTTCGAAGTGCTCACTGTGCATCTAGATAAGCTGATTGGGGGGTCTAGTTTCCAAAATTGGATTACTTGTGGGGGAGCTCCAATGTTTAGGCACACAGGGGCTCTCCAAACGCGACATGGTGTCCGCTAAAGATTGGAGCCAATTTTTCATTGAAAAAGTCAAATGGTGCTCCTTCCCTTCAGAGCCCTGCCATGCGCCCAAACAGTGGTTTCCCCCCACATATGGGGTATTTGCGTACTCAGGACAAATTGTACAATAACTTTTGGGGTCCAGTTTCTGTTTTTACCCAAAATTATTGCCACAGATCACTTTTGTAATTAAAAATTAAATGTTCATCTTTTCCTTCCATGTTGCTTCTGCTGCTGTGAAGCACCTGAAGGGTTAAATTTCGTTGTAAAAATGAGAAATCGCTGGTCAAATTTTAACCCTTATAACTTCCCTATGGGAGGTGGAGCCGCATATTCATGACTGTAATCGGCGGCAGCACCACGTGACCGCTCATACAGGAGAAGGTGCGGCGAGGACAGGACACTGCGAGGGAGCTGGGTGAGTATTTTAGTAACAGCTGGGGGGCGCACAGGGGGTGGGAGGGGGGTGGCGACAGGGATCTTTATTTTAAACACGAGGACAAAAAAAAAAAAAAAAAAAGGGATTTTTCATATCTTCTTTCCAGCGAACACTGCTGGAGAGAAGATATCACTGGCCGCTTCAGCATCACGTGGGGGGGACAGCGCTTACAGTAGCGCTGTCTCCTGCACGGCACACGGACAGCGTCCGTGTGCGGTACGTGTTTTACACGGACCCATTGACTTTAATGGGTCCGTGTAATCCGTGCGCTCCCACGAACACTGACATGTCTCCGTGTTTTGCACACGGACACACGGTCCGTGAAAACACGCTGACATGTGCAGTGACACATTGCTTTCAATGTGTCTACGTGAGTCAGTGTCTCCGGTACGTGAGGAAACTGTCACCTCACGTACCGGAGCCACTGACGTGTGAAACCGGCCTTACAGACAGAGTGATCTATTTCATGTGTTTATTTCTGCTAATGTTGATTATGGCTTACAGCCAATGGAAACCAAAAAGTCATTAGCTCAGTAAATTAGCATAATCATCAAAAAAAAAAACACCTGCAAAAGCTGGCTGTTCAGAGTGCTGTATCCAAACATGGAAAGTTGAGTGGAAGGAAAAAGTATGGTAGAAAAAGGTGCACAAGCAATCGGGATAACCGCAACCTTGAAAAAATTGTTAGGGTATGTGCACACGTAGAATGGTCCACTGCGGATTTTTCCTCAGCGGATTTTATAAATCAGCAGGGCAAAAACACTGCGTTTTTCCTGCGGATTTATAGCAGATTTACAACGGTTTTTCTGCGGATTCCACTGCGGTTTTACACCTGCGGTTTTCTATTATGGAGCGGGTGTAAAACCGCTGCGGATTCTTCAGAAAGAATTGACATGCTGCAGAATGTAAACCGCTGCGTTTCCGTGCGGTTTTTTTTCCGCAGCATGGGCACTGCGTTTTTGGTTTCCCATAGGTTTACATTGTACTGTAAACTCATGGAAAACTGCTGCGGATCCGCAGCAAAACCCGCATCGTGTGCACAGAGCCTTATAGGGAATCGGTCACTCCAAAAATGGCCTATAAACTAAGGCCACCAGCATCAGGAGCTTATCTACAGAATTCTGTAATGCTGTAGATAAGCCCCCGGTGTATCCTGAAAGATAAGAGAAAGGCTACGTTCACACTAGCGTTCGGCTAGTGTGCGTCGCGCTAGCATCGGGCGACGCACGCGTCATGCGCCCCTATGTTTAACATGGGGGACGCATGCGTTTTTGCTTGTTGCATTTTCCGACACGTGCGTCTTTTTTGACGCTAGCGTCGGACCAAGAAAACGCAACAAGTTGCATTTTTCTTGCGTCCGATTTTCGTCAAAAAACAACGCACGCGTCGAAAAACGGCGCAGCGGCGCACAACGCTAGTGTGAACGTAGCCAAACAGGTTATATTATACTCACCCAGGGCCGGCCCCAGTCCAATGGGCGTTGGGAGGCGCCGGACCGAGCCACATCTTCATATGATCACATCCTCTTCTTGCCGCGGCTCCTGCACAGGTGTACTTTGTCTGCTCTGTTGAGGGCAGAGCAAAGTACTGCAGTGCTCAGGCACCAGGAAAGGTCAGAGACGCCCACCGCCTGCGCACTGCAGTACTCTGCTCGAAAAATTTCTTCGATATGACTTGCGATTATTTATGAAAAAAACAGAAATATGGCAAATTTTGAAAATTTCAAACTTTGAATATTTATGCCCTTAAATCAGAGAGAGATCCGACAAAATACTTAATAAAAAAAAAAAAAAAATTCCCACATGTCTACTTTATATCAGCACAATTTTGGAAACAAAATTGGATTGAGCGTATAATAAAGATATTACAACACCATGTGTATTTATTTCATTAAAATACTTTTTTCCAAATGTGTGTTTTTTAACCCTTTATTAATATTGGATTAATAATGGATAGGTGTCTTATTGACACCTCTGCGTTATTAACCAGGCTTAATGTCACCTTACATTAGCAAGGTGACATTAACCCTTTATTACCCATATCCCACCGCTACACGGGAGTGGGAAGAGAGAGGCTAAGTGCCTGAATAGGCGCATCATACAGATGTGCCTTTTCTGGGGAGGCTGGGGGCAGATGTTTTTAGCCGGGAGGGGGGGGGGGAGGCGACGGCAATAACCATGGTTCCTCTCTAGGCTATTAATATCTGCCCTCAGTCACTGGCTTTACCACTCTGGCGGAGACATGCCAATTTTTTCCGTGATTTAACCCTTTATTTTAACAGCTAGAGACACAAAATTTTACACACAGACACTTCTAACATTAGTAGTGAGGAATATGTAAAAAAGAAGGGATATGAAATGGTTTACCGTATTTTTCTCACCCCCATAGACTTTTATTGGCAGATTTTTTGCGCAATACGCTGACAAACGCAGCATGCTGCGATTTTCTATGCCCGTAAAATACGGCTGAGAAATATATGGCAGATAGGAGCTGCCCCATAGAGAAACATTGGTCCGTGAGCAATGCGTAGTTTTTGCGCCTCTCATACGTCCGTAAAACTCTCTAGTGTGACGCCAGCCTTACCCCAATAGAAAATGGAAATAAATACTTTTTAATTTTATTTTATTATTTTTAGCTAACCAAGGGGGTGATAAAGAGGGGTTTGACTTACAATTTTATTTATTTTTTTAATTTTGAGCACTGTGGTAGACCCTATCGCAGTGATCAAAATAATGCAATAGGAAAAATTTCCTGTTGCCAGGTGCCGCTGGCAGATCTCAGCCATTTTCTCCAGGAAGAAGACGCTGGTAGCCCGGGGGTCTTCACGGGGGGTTGCAGGGACAGTGGAGGTCCCGAGGGGGATAGGGGGACCCTATTTCTCCTCTGATGTGATCACATCAGAGGAGAGAGAAATTAAATTGAAAATCTGACTTTTTTGCAGCAGCCTTTACACCGTTAATAACGGTGATCACAACATCGGGGTCAGTAAAAACCGACTCAAATCATGTTATCTGGGGTCTCAGCTATACCCTTATTCCTCAGAGACGTTAAAAAGCAGCGCTGTGGTTTAAAGGGACTCTGTCACCTGAATTTGGAGGGAACAGTCTTCAGCCATGGAAGCGGGGTTTTTGGGTGTTTGAGTCACCCTTTCCTTACCCGCTGGCTGCATGCTGGCTGCAATATTGGATTGAAGTTCATTCTCTGTCCTCCATAGCAGGGGTCCCCAACTCCAGTCCTCAAGGCCCACCAACAGGTCATGTTTTCAGGATTTCCTTTGCATTGCACAGGTGATGCAATTATTACCTGGGCAAGACTAAGGAAATCCTGAAAACATGACATGTTGGTGGGCCTTGAGGACTGGAGTTGGGGACCCCTGCTCCATAGTACACGCCTGCGCAAGGCAAGATTGCCTTGTGCAGGCATGTACTACGGAGGACAGAGAATGAACTTCAATCCAATATTGCAGCCAGCGGGTAAGGAAAGGGTGAATCAAACACCCGAAAACCCCGCCCCCTATGGCTGAAAATTTTTTTCCTCCAAATTCAGGTGACAGTCCCTTTAAGTACCCTTAACTGCTGCCGTTAAAATGTGTATTGGCGGTTAAGGGGTTAAAAACTATAATCCTGTGCTTGTTTGGCCAGCAAACTCGTCTGACCTCAACCCCATAGAGAATCTATGGTGTATTGTCAAGAGGAAGATGAGACCCCAGACCCCACAATGCAGACGAGCTGAACGCTGCTAACAAAGCAACCAGGGCTTCCATAACACCTCAGCAGTGCCACCGGCTGATCGCCTCCATGCCACGCCGCATTGATGCAGTAATTGATGCAAAAGGAGCGACGACCAAGTATTTAGTGCATTTACTGAACATACATTTCAGTAGGCCAACATTTCGGATTTTAAAATCATTTTTCAAGGTGGTGTTATGAAGTATTCTAATTTACTGAGATAATGACTTTTGGGTTTTCATTGGCTGTAAGCCATAATCATCAACATTATCAGAAATAAACACTTGAAATAGATCACTCTATTTGTAATGACTTTATTTACTATGAGCTTCACTTTTTGTATTGAAGAACTGAAATTAACTTTTTGATATTCTAATTTAGTGAGAAGCATCTGTATGCTCTGTTCTGTTCTTGGTTCTGCTTGAGTTTTCTCTCCTCTCCAAGCCCTCCATAAACTGCAGTAAACAATATTTTTGACCCCTGGCCTGTTGCCTGCTCCCTGCTTCCCCAGTCTGACCAGTTTACAAATCTAATTGAAATGGGGGGAGACTTTAAGAATGCTAACATGTACTGGGAAAGTTGCAGAACATACGTTCAGATTTTGTTGTGAATCTTTTGCATATTTCTCCAGAAAAACCAGCCTAACAAGCAACCCACCGCCCACAAGAAAAAAGAAAAAAAAAACACCCTTCACTTAACCTAACTGCTTTTCGTCAAAATTTCCCTGGTCCTCTGCTCGTCTGTCTAGTCTGGCCTTTAGCAATGACATGTTTGGTCTCTTGCAAAATTTAAAAATTCAGGATATGAACATAACAAAAATCCACTCCAGGATACTCTGTAAGCCAAAACGAAGCCACAATTTCCTTGTCTGAATTGAGTGGATTATTGGCACGCGGATATTCTACTTTTTTTTTTTTTTTTTTTTAATTTTTGGCTATTGTGTAACTGGAGTGATCTATTCAATGGATTTCCACATTACTTTGATTTAGTGACTGCTTTGTATTCTTTCTATTGACACTGTTATACGTATAGTGGGAAAAAAAGTACCGTATTTAGTCAGCCACCAATTGTGCAAGTTCTCCCACAAAAAAAAAAAAAGAGAGGCCTGTAATTGGTATCATAGGTAGACCACAACTATGAGAATCAAAATGAGAAAACAAATCCAGAACATCATCTTGTCTGATTTGGCAAGAGTTATTTTGTAAATTATGGTGGAAAATAAGTATTTGGTGATTAACAAAAGTTAATCTCAATAAATATATATTTAGGATACAAGGGTGGGCCAGACGGGTGAAGGAGGCGTATTTTTCTGGGCTCAGTGCCGCCTTTTTTTTTCCACTTTGTCATTTGGACCGCCCCCCCACCATATGAGTTAACCGCAGATTGCTCTGCACCCGCCCTATAAGACGACATCCGGCTTATAAGAGAACCCCTGACTTCTGAGAAGATTTTATATTTTAACTTGAAAAGTTTGGGGTCATCTTATACACCAGAAAATACGGTAAATGCAAAATGCAGTTTTTAAATGAAGGTCTTTTATTATTAAGGGAAAAGAAATTCAAACCTACAGGGCTCTGTGTGAAAAAGTGATCGCCTCCTAAACCTAATAACTGGTTGAGCCACTGTCAAGCATTTGCGATAACTGGCAATGAGTCTTTTACAACGCTCTGGAGGAATTTGGGCTTATTTATCTTTGCAGAATTGTTGTCATTCAGACACACTGGCGGGTTCCCGAGCATGAACCGCCTTTTCAAGGTCATGCCACAGCATCTCAGTTGGATTAAGGTCAGGACTTTGACTAGACCACTCCAAAGTATTGATTGTTATTCTTAAGCCATTCAGAGGTGGATTAGCTAGTGTGTTTTGGATCATTGTCCTGCTGCATATCCTAAGTGTGTGCTTCAGCTTGAGGTCGCGAACAGATGGCCAAATTATTCTCATTCAGGATTTTTTTTTTTATCAGAATTCATGATTTCATTTACCACTGCAAGTCTTCCAGGTCCTGGAATGGCAAAACAGCCCAAGACTATCCACTACTACCACCATATTTTACTGTTGGTATGATGTTCCTTTTCTGAAATGCTGTTATTTCTATGCCAGATGTAATGGGACATACACCTTCCAAAAAGTTCAACTTTTGTTTTTAGTCCACAGAGTATTCTCCCAAAAGTCAGTGGTTTTCATCTCGAAACTCTGCCATGTAGGCCATTTTTGCCTAGTCTTATGATGGAGCCACGAACATTGACCTTAACTGAGGCAAGTGAGGCCTGCAGTTCTTTGGATGTTGTTGTGGGTTCTTTTGTGACCTCTTGGATGAGCCTCCACTCCACTTTTGGGGTAATTTTGGTCGGCCGGCCAGTCCTGGGACGGTTCATCACTGTTCCATGTTTTCGCCATTTGTGGGTAATGGTTCTCACTGTGGTTCACGGAAGTCCCAAAGCTTGGAAAAATGGCTTTATAACCTTTTCCAGACTGATAGAGCTCAATTACTTTGTTTATCATTTGTTCCAGAATTTCTTTGGATGTCTAGCTTTTGAGGAACTTTTGGTCTACTTCACTTTGTCAGGCAGGTCCTATTTAAGTGATTTTTTTAAATTTAGAACTGGTGTGGCATTAATCAGGTCTGCGTGTGGCTAGGGAATTTGAACTCCGCTTCCCAAAGATGTGATAAACCACAGTTAATGTTTTAAAGGGGGTTGGCAATCACTTTTTCACACAGGGCTCTGTAGGTTTGGATTTCTTTTTCCCTTAATATTAACCCCTTCCCGACCCATGACGCCACGTAGGCGTCATGAAAGTCGGTGCCAATCCGACCCATGACGCCTATGTGGCGTCATGGAAAGATCGCGTCCCTGCAGATCGGGTTAAAGGGTTAACTCCCATTTCACCCGATCTGCAGGGACAGGGGGAGTGGTAGTTTAGCCCAGGGGGGGTGGCTTCACCCCCCCCGTGGCTACGATCGCTCTGATTGGCTGTTGAAAGTGAAACTGCCAATCAGAGCGATTTGTAATATTTCACCTATTATAACAGGTGAAATATTACAATCCAGCCATGGCCGATGCTGAAATATCATCGGCCATGGCTGGAAATACTAATGTGCCCCCACCCCACCCCACCGATCGCCCTTCCCCCCCCCCAGCCCTCCGATCTGCCCGGTACACTGCCCCGCTCCCCTCCGTCCTGTGCTCCGCTCCCCCCCGTGCTCCAATCACCCCCCCGTGCTCCAGTCACCCCCCCCTGCACTCCGTTCCACCCTCCCCGTGCTCCGTTCCACCCTCCCCGTGCTCCGTTCCACCCCTCCCGCGCTCCGATTCACCCCCCCATGCTCCGATCTCCCCACCCCCCCCCCACCCCATCATACTTACCGATCCTGCCGGGGTCCGTCCGTCTTCTCCCCGGGCGCCGCCATCTTCCAAAATGGCGGGCGCATGCGCAGTGCGCCCGCCGAATCTGCCGGCCGGCAGATTCGTTCCAAAGTGCATTTTGATCACTGAGATAGATTATATCTCAGTGATCAAAATAAAAAAATAATAAATGACCCCCCCCCCCCCTTTGTCACCCCCATAGGTAGGGACAATAAAAAAAATAAATAATTTTTTTTTTTTCCCTCTAATGTTAGAATAGGGGTAGGGGTAGGGGTAGGGTTAGGGCTAGGGTTAGGGTTTCGTTATGTGCACACGTATTCTGGTCCTCTGCGGATTTTTCCGCTGCGGATTTGATAAATCCGCAGTGCTAAACCGCTGCGGATTTATGGCGGATTTACCGCGTTTTTTCTGCGCATTTCACTGCGGTTTTACAACTGCGATTTTCTATTGGAGCAGTTGTAAAACCGCTGCGGAATCCGCACAAAGAAGTGACATGCTGCGGAATGTAAACCGCTGCGTTTCCGTGCAGTTTTTCCGCTGCATGTGTACAGCGATTTTTGTTTCCCATGGGTTTGCATTGAACTGTAAACTCATGGGAAACTGCTGCGGATCCGCAGTGTTTTCCGCAGCGTGTGCACATACCTTTAGAATTAAGGTACCTTCACACATAACGATATTGTTAACGATATCGTTGCTATTTGTGACGTAGCAACGATATCGTTAATGAAATCGTTATGTGTGACAGCGACCAACGATCAGGCCCCTGCTGGGAGATCGTTGGTCGCTGAAGAAAGTCCAGAACTTTATTTCATCGCTGGACTCCTGCTGACATCGCTGGATCGGCGTGTGTGACACCGATCCAGCGATGTCTTCACTGGTAACCAGGGTAAACATCGGGTAACTAAGCGCAGGGCCGCGCTTAGTAACCCGATGGTTACCATGCTAAAAGTAAAAAAAAAAAAACACTAGATACTTACCTACCGCTGTCTGTCCTCCAGCGCTGTGCTCTGCACTCCTCCTGTACTGGCTTTCCGGCTCACAGCCAGTACAGGAGGAGAGCAGAGAAGCAGAGCGCAGCGCTGGAGGACAGACAGCGGAAGGTAAGTATCTAGTGTTTGTTTTTTTTTACTTTTAGCATGGTAACCAGGGTAAACATCGGGTTACTAAGCGCGGCCCTGCGCTTAGTTACCCGATGTTTACCCTGGTTACCGGCATCGTTGGTCGCTGGAGAGCGGTCTGTGTGACAGCTCTCCAGCGACCAAACAGCGACGCTGTAGCGATCCGGATCGTTGTCGGTATCGCTGCAGCGTCGCTTAATGTGAAGGGGCCTTTAGGCTATGTGCCCACACTGCGGATTGGCCGCTGCGGATTCGTAGCAGTTTTCCATCAGGTTTACAGTACCATGTAAACCTATGGAAAACCAAATCCGCTGTGCCCATGGTGCGGAAAATACAGCGCTGAAACGCTGCGTTGTATTTTCCGCAGCATGTCAATTCTTTGTGCGGATTCCGCAGCGTTTTAAACCTGTTCCTCAATAGGAATCCGCAGGTGAAATCCTCACAAAAAACACTGGAAATCCGCGGAAAATCCGCCGCTAAAACGCAGTGCCTTTTACCCGCGGATTTTTCAAAAATGATGCTGAAAAATCTCACACGAATCCGCAACGTGGGCACATAGCCTTAGGGTTAGGGTTGGAATTAGGGTTGTGATTAGGGTTATGGCTACAGTTGGGATTAGGGTTAGGGGTGTGGGGGGGTTAGTGTTGGAGTTAGAATTGAGGGGTTTCCACTGTTTAGGCACATCAGGGGTCTCGAAACGCAACATGGCGCCACCATTGATTCCAGCCAATCTCGTATTCAAAAAGTCAAATGGTGCTCCCTCAATTCCGAGCCCCGACGTGTGCCCAAACAGTGGTTTACCCCCACATATGGGGTACCAGCATACTCAGGACAAACTGCGCAACAATTACTGGGGTCCAATTTATCCTGTTACCCTTGTGAAAATAAAAAAAATGCTTGCTAAAACATCGTTTTTGAGGAAAGAAAAATGATTTTTTATTTTCACGGCTCTGCGTTGTAAACGTCTGTGAAGCACTTGGGGGTTCAAAGTGCTCACCACATATCTAGATAAGTTCCTTGGGGGGTCTAGTTTCTAAAATGGGGTCACTTGTGGGGGGTTTCTACTGTTTAGGAACACCAGGGGCTCTGCAAACGCAACGTGACGCCCGCAGACCATTCCATCAAATTCTGCATTTCAAAAGTCACTACTTCCCTTCTGAACCCTGACGTGTGCCCAAACAGTGGTTTACCCCCACATATGGGGTATCAGCGTACTCAGGAGAAACTGAACAACAACTTTTGGGGTCCAATTTCTCCTGTAACCCTTGGGAAAATAAAAAATTCTGGGCTAAATAATTATTTTTGAGGAAAGAAAACGTATTTATTATTTTCACGGCTCTGCATTATAAACTTCTGTGAAGCACTTGGGGGTTCAAAGTGCTCACCACACATCTAGATAAATTCCTTTCGGGGTCTAGTTTCCAAAATGGGGTCACTTGTGGGGGGTTTCTACTGTTAAGCCACATCAGGGGCTCTGCAAACGCAACGTGACGCCCACAGAGCATTCCATCAAAGTCTGCATTTCAAAACGTCACTACTTCACTTCCGAGCCCCGGCATGTGCCCAAACAGTGGTTTACCCCCACATATGGGGTATCAGCGTACTCAGGAGAAACTGGACAACAACTTTTGGGGTCAAATTTCTCCTGTTACCCTTGGGAAAATAAAAAATTGCAGGCTAAAAGATCATTTTTGAGAAAATAATTTTTGTTTTTTTATTTTCATGGCTCTGCGTTATAAACTTCTGTAAAGCACTTGGGGGTTCAAAGTCCTCACCACACATCTAGATTAGTTCCTTTGGGGGTCTAGTTTCCAAAATGGGGTCATTTCTGGGGGATCTCCAATGTTTAGGCACACAGGGGCTCTCGAAACGCGACATGGTGTCTGCTAACAATTGGAGCTAATTTTCCATTTAAAAAGCCAAATGGCGTGCCTTCCCTTCCGAGCCCTGCCGTGCGCCTAAACAGTGGTTTACCCCCACATATGGGGTATCAGCGTACTCAGGACAAACTGGACAACAACATTTGGTGTCCAATTTCTCCTATTACCCTTGGCAAAATAGGAAATTCCAGGCTAAAAAATCATTTTTGAGGAAAGAAAAATTATTTTTTATTTTCATGGCTCTGCGTTATAAACTTCTGTGAAGCACCTGGGGGTTTAAAGTGCTCACTAGGCATCTAGGTAAGTTCCTTGGGGGGTCTAGTTTCCAAAATGGGGTCACTTGTGGGGGATCTCCAATGTTTAGGCACACAGGGTCTCTCCAAACGCGACATGGTGTCCGCTAACGATGGAGATAATTTTTCATTCAAAAAGTCAAATGGCGCTCCTTCCCTTCCGAGCCTTACCATGTGCCCAAACAGTGGTTTACCCCCCCATGTGAGGTATTGGTGTACTCAGGAGAAATTGCCCAACAAATTTTAGGATCCATTTTATCCTGTTTCCCATGTGAAAATGAAAAAATTGAGGCTAAAAGAATTTTTTTGTGAAAAAAGTACTTTTTCATTTTTACAGATCAATTTGTGAAGCACCTGAGGGTTTAAAGTGCTCACTAGGCATCTAGGTAAGTTCCTTGGGGCGTCTAGTTTCCAAAATGGGGTCACTTGTGGGGGAGCTCCAATTTTTAGGCACACGGGGGCTCTCCAAACGTGACATGGTGTCCGCTAAAGAGTGGAGCCAATTTTTTTATTCAAAAAGTCAAATGGCGCTCCTTCCCTTCCAAGCCCTGCCGTGCGCCCAAACAGTGGTTTACCCCCACATATGAGGTATCGGCGTACTCAGGACAAATTGGACAACAACTGTCGTGGTTCAGTTTCTCCTTTTACCATTGGGAAAATAAAAAAATTGTTGCTAAAAGACAATTTTTGTGACTAAAAAGGTAAATGTTCATTTTTTCCTTCCATGTTGCTTCTGCTGCTGTGAAGCACCTGAGGGGTTAATAAACTTCTTGAATGTGGTTTTGAGTACCTTGAGGGGTGCAGTTTTTAGAATGGTGTCACTTTTGGGTATTTTCAGCCATATAGACCCCTCAAACTGACTTCAAATGTGAGGTGGTCCCTAAAAAAATGGTTTTGTAAATTTCGTTGTAAAAATGAGAAATCGCTGGTCAAATTTTAACCCTTATAACTTCCTAGCAAAAAAAAATTTTGTTTCCAAAATTGTGCTGATGTAAAGTATACATGTGGGAAATGTTATTTATTAACTTTTTTGTGTCACATAACTCTCTGGTTTAACAGAATTAAAATTCAAAATGTGAAAATTGCGAAATTTTCAAAATTTTCGCCAAATTTCCGTTTTTATCACAAATAAACGCAGATTTTATTGACCTAAATTTACCACTAACATGAAGCCCAATATGTCACGAAAAAACAATCTCAGAACCGCTAGGATCCGTTGAAGCGTTCCTGAGTTATTACCTCATAAAGGGACACTGGTCAGAATTGCAAAAAACGGCAAGGTCTTTAAGGTCAAAATAGGCTGGGTCATGAAGGGGTTAAATACCCTCTTTTTTAAAAGATCCATCTTGTTATATTTCTCTAACATTTAAGTTTGTTTGGTGATCTGAAACATTGCAGTGTGACAAACGTGCCAAAAAAAAGGAAACTGGGAAGGCGGACAACACTTTTTCACACAACTGTATATGTAATTTTTGTTTTTTTAAATTAAAAAAAGGAAAATGGGCCAATGCAAAAGTTTGGACAACTTTGGAGATTTGTGTGCTCAGATAACTCTAAAGGTACCGTCACACTAGACGATATCGCTAGCGATCCGTGACGTTGCAGCGTCCTCGCTAGCGATATTTTCCAGTGTGACAGGCAGCAGCGATCAGGCCCCTGCTGTGCTGTCGCTGGTCGGGGAAGAAAGTCCAGAACTTTATTTCGTCGCTGGACTCCCCGCAGACATCGCTGAATCGGCGTGTGTGACACCGATTCAGCGATGTCTTCACTGGTAACCAGGGTAAACATCGGGTAACTAAGCGCAGGGCCGCGCTTAGTAACCCGATGTTTACCCTGGTTACCATCCTAAAAGTAAAAAAAAACAAACACTACATACTTACCTACAGCCGTCTGTCCTCCAGCGCTGTGCTCTGCACTCCTCCTGTACTGGCTGTGAGCGTCGGTCAGCCGGAAAGCAGAGCGGTGACGTCACCGCTCTGCTTTCCAGCCGCCCACACAGACAGTACAGGAGGAGTGCAGAGCACAGCGCTGGAGGACAGACGGCTGTAGGTAAGTATGTAGTGTTTGTTTTTTTACTTTTAGGATGGTAACCAGGGTAAACATCGGGTTACTAAGCGCGGCCCTGCGCTTAGTTACCCGATGTTTACCCTGGTTACCGGCATCGTTGGTCGCTGGAGAGCGGTTTGTGTGACAGCTCTCCAGCGACCAAACAGCGACGACGCAGCGATCCGGATCGTTGTCGGTATCGCTGCAGCGTCGCTAAGTGTGACGGTACCTTAAGTTTCAGACCTTAATTAGCTTGTTAGGGTTAAGGGTTAAGACTTGTTCACTGTCATCATTAGAAAAGCCAGGTAATGCAAATGTCCCAGCCTTCTCTAGCCTTGTACCAGAAAACAGCAGCCATGGGTTCTTCTAAGCAGTTGCCTAGCACTCTGAAAATGGTGGAGGTCCACAAAGAAGGCTATAAGAGGAGAACAAAGCCTTTTCAAGTTGCCCTTTCCTCAGTTTGAAATGTAATTTAAGATATGGTGATTAACAGGAACAGTGAAGGTCAAGATAACGGTCTGGAAGACCAAGCTCAATTGCAGTGAGGAGTGTTAGTAGGCTTCTAGAGAGGCAAATCGGAACCCCCACTTGACTGCAAACGACCGTCAGTCTTTATCAGACTCTGGAGTTGTGTTACATTGTTCTACTGTTCAGACACCTGCACAAATATGGCCTTTATGGAAGAGTCATCAGAAGACAACCTCTCCTGCGTCCTCAAAAAGAGCATCTAAATAGCTAACCTAGCCTGATGCATTTTGGAATAATTTCAAAAACCTGACCTGCACATCCAAACATAGACTAAGTGTGAACAGGTGCTGAACCTAGAGTCGCCAGTTCAGCACCTGTTCACACTTAGTCTATGTTTGGATGTGCAGGTCAGGTTTTTGAAATGTATTCTCTAGCCTTCTGATCGTGCACTCCGCCTTCTAGCCACAGGTGTTTTAATTACAGCAGGTCCAATACCCCTCCATAGAGAGAGAGAATTTTAGTCTAGGAAGAGGTTTCACATGTACCCATTCAGATGGAGACGTTTATTCTCAGCGAGGTAAGGCAAGCGTAGGACCTGGTATAAGAGAGATGCTGTAAGGTGGCTACCAGGTACACATAAAATTGGCCATTTTTATGCGCTAAATGCTCTCATCTTTCATATTTCTAGTGCAGTAATGCAGTTCAAATTTCGTATTTCAAGTTTGTATGTTCTAGCGCTGCAGTGTGCTGCCTTATTTATTTAAACATTTTGGAATAATGTCCTGTGGATCCATGAGATTAAAATAGAACTCTTTGGCCACTGATCAAGGGTATGGGTGGAGAAAAAAAGAGCACAGGAATTCAGGAAAAGAACACCACGCCAACCATTAAGCATGGAGTTGGATCAATCATGCTTTGGGGTTGTGTTGCAGCCACTGGCACGGGGATCACTTCACGGTTAGAGGGAAGAAGGGATTCAATTAAATTTCAGCAAATACTTGATGTAAACATGGCATCTGTTAAAAAAAAAAAAAACACCTGAAGTTAAAAAGTGGATGGCTTTGACAAAGGGATAGTGATCCTAAACACACATCAAAATACACAATAGACCACCTCACCTCCAAAAGGCGCAAGGTGAAGGTTTTACAATGGCCCTCACAGTCCCCTGATCTGAACATCATTGAAAATCTGTGGCTAGACCTCAAAATAACAGTTCAGCCAAGACGACCCAGGAATCTTACAGAACTAGGAGAATTGGTGAGAATCCCTCAACAAGATTTGAAAGACTCTTGTCTGGCTACAAAAAGTGTTTACAAGCTGTGATACTTTCAAAAAGGTGATGCTGCTAGGTACTAACCATGCGGATTACTAAAGTTTGCATCAGCCAATTTTCCTTTTTGTAATTTTTAAAAGGTAACAGATGAATATTCTTCTTGCCTAAAATAGCAAGGGAATTGTGTAGTCTTTAACTTTAGGGTACCGTCACACTATACGATTTACCAACGATCACGACCAGCGATACGACCTGGCCGTGATCGTTGGTAAGTCGTAGTGTGGTCGCTGGAGAGCTGTCACACAGACAGCTCTCCAGCGACCAACGATGCCGAGGTCCCCGGGTAACCAGGGTAAACATCGGGTTACTAAGCGCAGGACCGCGCTTAGTAACCCGATGGTTACCCTGGTTACCAGCGTAAAAAACAAACAAACAGTACGTACTTACATTCCGGTGTCTGTCCCTTGCCGTCTGCTTCCCGCACTCACTGACTGCCGGCCGTAAAGTGAAAGCACAGCGGTGACGTCACCGCTGTGCTCTGCTTTCACTTTACGGCCGGCAGTCAGTGAGTGCGGGAAGCAGACGGCAAGGGACCTGACGGACACCGAAATGTAAGTATGTACTGTTTGTTTGTTTTTTACATTTACGATGGTAACCAGGATAAACATCGGGTTACTAAGCACGGCCCTGTGCTTAGTAACCCGATGTTTACCCTGGTTACAAGCGAACGCATCGCTAGATCGGTGTCGCACACCGATCCAGCGATGACAGCGGGAGATCCAGCGACGAAAGAATGTTCCATACGATCTGCTACGACGTACGATTCTCAGCAGGATCACTGATCGCTGCTGCGTGTCAGACACAGCGATATCGTATGGATATCGCTGGAACGTCACGAATCGTACCGTCGTAGCGATCAAAATGGCACTGTGTGACGGTACCCTTAGGCATTTAGAGATCATTTAATCTTCAACTTGCTGAAAGGCAACCTGTCCGCAGGATTGTGCTGAGTAAACTACAGACAGTCAGGTTGGTGCCGTTATACTGTTTAAAATGATACCAGGTGTGATGAAATCTGTCTTTTGGTTGTTTAATCTGTATTTGTAGTTTTTCAGTTAATGAGCTTCTTGTGCTTTGGGCATCCTGTGGAGGGGCTTTATGTGGTGGGAGAGGATAGAACTTTATGTTGGCTCTATACATGGCAGCTTATGGTGGGTCTGGCCTTGTTTTCATGGCAGATATATAAAATAAACTGCCCTGTTGTGTCTAGGCCAGCTTAAACCAACTTCTGCATACACACTTCAGTCCTCCAGATTCAGTTCTGTAATCTAGGTCCATGGTTCTGCTGGACAGGTTGTACAGTTTGGAATAATTGTCAGATTAAGCATGAGATTAGGAGGGAGTCTCCATGTACATAAGGACGGCTACAGAAGATACATAACAACCTCTTCTAGATTTAGCTAACAATTAGGGAAATGGAACTTTAGAGCAGCCTATATTATGGTCACATAACTCCTGTGGCTGCAGACTTGTCTTTTGAGACCAGACAACCCCTTCAACTGCATTAACTTTTTAATAGCTAAAGTCCAAAGTCTGCAGTGTGTCAAATTTTTTTTGGCCAAAGTAAACCTGAAGTTATATAATCATTAATTGCACTTGGATTCTGGCCTATATGGAAGTGCAGAAAGATAAGTGTCATTTTACTGTGAATGTTTTGTGTGCACATTAATGGATGCTACTTCATCCTGAAAGTAACGTACTTAGGACATTTTTTTTGGATTAGTACCAACAGTTTTTGTTTTTATTATAAGGAAGAGGTTCGACTACATAATTGCAATCTATGTACAATTATTTACGTGAGACATTTGTACTAAATGAGGAACTGTCGTTAACCGTATTGTCATACAAGAAAACTGTGCCTTAACTCCTTAACCACCAGCACCGTACATGTACACTAATGGTCGGCAGAGGATGAAGAGTGCTGAGGAGTTGAGCCCACCACATTTCCAGCAGATGGCTGTGTCATACAGCTATCATCTGCCTCTAACTCAGGGTTGCCAACTATTCAGAAATTCCTGAACACACTGTAAAAATAGGGCACTTTTGCCATGTCCGTAAAAAAGTTTGAGGCTTATGAATTTTTTTTTTTTTTTTTTGAAACTGAAGAAAGCTTTCAGTGAATGCAGGTAATCTCTTCGTATCAGAATTTTGGGCTGTAGATATGTATCACTTATTATCAGAATGTTTTATTATGGTTTTACAATGTGTCCATTAAAAAAAAAAAAGGTCTTTTTTTTTTTTTTTTTTTAAATTAGCACTCCAGTAAAAATACCGGTAAGTAATGTTGGCAAGCCTATTCTGACAGCCATGAGTGGAGCGCAGCCGAGCCCGTGGCTTTTAACTTAAGTGCCACTATAATTTTGCAGCGTGATCACTCAGGGCTGTGAGTGACAGAACTCACAACTTGACTATCTCAGAGCAGAACAAAAGTTTTGCTGCCGTGTGGAGAGCATGCAGTCAAAATTTCTTTAAGTGAGCTATGATTCCATAAGGAGTTATGGAGATGCTATACAGCCTAGCCATACATCGTCTAGATTTCCGAGACCTGTGGACCTGAATGCTTCCAGGGTCTCAACGTTCTAACACCTATGGGTGTGAAGATACATAGAACAGCTACTAGAAGGCAGGTAGTAAAGCTGTGTTTGCTCTCAATGCGTATCAGGAGCGTGGCCCTATCCCATGGTGCCAGAACCGCCGCCCTAGGACTGTCTAGAAGGGGTTATGATTAGCGATGAGCGAGTATACTCTGGTGATCTCCGAGTATTTGTAAGTGCTTGGAGATTTAGTTTTCGTTGCCTCAGCTGCATGATTTACAGCTGATAGACAGCTTGAATACATGTTGGGATTCCCTAGCAACCAGGCAATCCCCACATGTACTCAGGCTGGCTAGCAGCCGTAAATCATGCAGCTGAGGCGATGAAAACTAAATCTCCGAGCAGTTGCAAATACTCGGAGACCACCCGAGCAACGAGTACACTCACTCATCACTAGTTATGATCTTTCATAGTGTTTTTTTTTTTTTTAATTTTAGCTTCAAACCTTCAGGGGAGGGGGATAAGGACATCCTATGGGTGGAAAAGGACGTGACCAAACAAGTAATCAATGCTTGTGTAGAGCTTTGCCTAGTGCTTTTTCTCTGGGAGGGTTCGCGACATCACATCGTGTGGGGAGAAGTCACTGGAACGTAGGGGACCACAAGCCTCCATTGTGGCAGCCCCTCCCCGGCAAGCCAGGCCTTTCATCTACTGGTAACTGACCCATATATTCTGCTTATATCTTTTGTCATACCACTATCTGTAATTGCCTATCTGACCATTTTGTACAGTGAGGGGAAATAAGTATTTGATCCCTTGCTGATTTTGTAAGCTTGCCCACTGACAAAGACATGAACAGGCTATAATTTTAAGGGTAGGTTAATTTTAACATTGAGAGATAGAATATCAAAAATAAAATCCAGAAAATCACATTGTGTCAATTATATAAATTTATTTGCATTTTGCAGTGAGAAATAAGTATTTAATCCCTCTGGTAAACGAGACTTAATACTTGGTGGCAAAACCCTTGTTGGCAAGCGCAGCAGTCAGATGTTTTTTGTAGTTGATGTTGAGGTTTGCGCACATGTCGGGAGGAGTTTCTGTCCACTAGTCTTTGCAGATCATCTCTAAATCATTAAGATTGGCAACTCGGTTACTTGGCAACTCGGAGCTTCAACTCCCTCCATAAGTTTTCTATGGGATTAAGGTCTGGAGACTGGCTAGGCCACTCTATGACCTTAATGTGTGTTTTTTTTTTTTGTTTTTTTGAGCCACTGCTTTGTTGCCTTGGCTGTATGTTTTGAGTCATTGTCTTGCTAGAACACCCTGTCACAACCCATTTTTAACCCCTTAATCCCATTGGACTATCCCGTCGAGGTGACCTGGGACTTAATTCCCAGTGACGGGATAGTACATCCAGCGCGATCAGCCGCGCTCACGGGGGGTGCGTCCGATCGCCACCGGGTGTCAGCTGATTATTACAGCTGACATCCGGCACTATGTGCCAGGAGCGGTCACGGACCGCTCCTAGCACATTAACCCCCGGAACACTGTAATCAAACATGATCGTGGCATTCCGGAGGCACAGGGAAGCATCGCGCAGGGATGGGGCTCCCTGTGTGCTTCCCTGAGACCCTTGGAGCAAAGCGATGTGATGTCTCCTACATCCTCCTCCCTGCTGGCCCGGATCCAAAATGGCCGCGGAGGGCCTTCCGGGTCCTGCAGAGAGGTGGCTTTCAAGCGCCTGCTGAGAGCAGGCGCCGGGAAGCCTCCTGCAGTGCCTGTCAGATCGCTGATCTGACACACTGCTTTGCAAAGTGTCAGATCAGCAATCTGACACTATAGTATGATGTCCCCCCGGAACAAAGTAAAAAAATTAAAAAAAAAATTCCTAAATAAAGAAAAAAAAATATTATTCCAATAAAATATTTTTCTTTAAATAAAAAAAATAAAAAATTAAAGTACACATATTTGGTATCGACGCGTCCGTTACGACCCGACCCATAAAACTGTACCACTAGTTAACCCCTTCAGTGAACACCGTAAAAAGAGGCAAAAAACAATGCTTTATCATACCGCCGAACAAAAAGTGGAATAACACGCGATCAAAAAGACGGATATAAATAACCATGGTACCGCTGAAAACGTCATCTTGTCCCGCAAAAAACGAGCCATCATACAGCATCCTCGGCAAAAAAATAAAAAAAGTTAGTCCTCAGAATAAAGCGATGCAAAAATATTATTTTTTTATATAAAATAATTTTTATCGTATAACAGCGCCAAAACATACAAAAAATGATATAAATGAGGTATCGCTGTAATCATACTAACCCGAAGAATAAAACTGCTTTTATCAATTTTACCAAACGTGGAACGGTATAAGCGCCTCCCAAAATAAATTCATGAATAGCTGGTTTTTGGTCATTCTGCCTCACAAAAATCGGAATAAAAAGCGATCAAAAAATGTCACATGCCTGAAAACAGTACCAATAAAAACATCAACTCGTCCCACAAAAAACAAGACCTCACATGACTCTGTGGAAAAATTATAGCTCTCAAAATATGGAGACGCAAAAACTATTTTTTGCAATAAAAAGCGTCTTTTAGTGTGTGACGGCTGCCAATCATAAAAATCTGCTTAAAAAAAAAACCCGCTATAAAAGTAAATCAAACCCCCCTTCATCACCCCCTTAGTTAGGGGAAAAATAATACAATTTTTAAAAAATGTATTTATTTCCATTTTCCCGTTAGGGTTAGGGCTAAAGTTAGGGTTGGAATTAGGGTTAGGGGTGTGGTTATGGTTAGGGTTGGGATTAGGTTAGGGGTGTGTTTGGGTTAGGGTTTCAATTAGAATTCGGGGGTTTCCACTGTTTAGGCACATTAGGGGCTCTCCAAACGCGGCATGTCATCCGATCTCAATTCCAGCCAATTCTGCGTTGAAAAAGTAAAACAGTGCTCCTTCCCTTCCGAGCTCTCCCGTGCGCCCACACAGGGGTTTACCCCAACATATGGGGTATCGGTGTACTCAGGACAAATTGGACAACAGCTTTTGGGGTCCGATTTCTCCTGTTACCCTTGGGGAAAATACAAAACTGGGGGCTAAAAAATCATTTTTGTGGAAAAAAAAAATAATTTTTTTTTCATTTTCACGGCTCTCGCGGCTCTGCGTTATAAACTGATAAACTGTAGTGAAACACTTGGGGGTTCAAAGTTCTCACAACACATCTAGATAAGCTCCTTGGGGGGTCTAGTTTCCAATATGGGGTCACTTGTGGGGGGTTTCTACTGTTTAGGTACATTAGGGGCTCTGCAAATGCAATGTGACGCCTGCAAACCAATCGATCTAAATCTGCATTCCAAACGGCACTCCTTCCCTTCCGAGCTCTGCCATACGTCCAAATGGTGGTTCTCCCCCACATATGAGGTATCGGCGTACTCTGGACAAATTGCACAACAACTTTTGGAGTCCAATTTCTTCTGGTACCCTTGGGAAAATAAAAAATTGGAGGCGAAAAGTTCATTTTTGTGAAAAAATTATTTTTTATTTTTACGGCTCTACATTATAAACTTCTGTGAGGAACTTGGTGGGTCAAAGTGCTCACCACACATCTAGATAAGTTCCTTAGGGGGTCTACTTTCCAAAATGGTGTCACTTGGGGGGGGTTTCAATGTTTAGGCACATCAGGGGCTCTCCAAACGCAACATGGCGTCCCATCTCAATTCCAGTCACTTTTGCATTGAAAAGTCAAGTGGCGCTTCCGAGATCTCCCATGCGCCCAAACAGTGGTTTACCCCCACATATCCGCGTACTCAGGACAAATTGTACAACAACTTTTGGGGTCCAATTTCTCCTGTTACCCTTGGTAAAATAAAACAAATTGGAGCGGAAGTAAATTTTTTGTGAAAAAAAAGTTAAATGTTCATTTTTTTATTTTTTTTATTTTTTATTTTTTTTTGAAACCCCTTCACCCCCAAGGGTGGTTTGCACGTTAATGATCGGGCCAATTTTTACAATTCTGACCACTGTCCCTTATGAGGTTATAACTCTGGATCGCTTCAACGGATCCTGATGATTCTGACATTGTTTTCTCATGACATATTGTACTTCATGCTAGTAGTAAAATTTCTTTGATATTACCTGCGCTTATTTGTGAAAAAAAAACGGAAATTTGGCAAAATTTTGAAAATTTTCCAACTTTGAATTTTTATGCTCTTAAATCACAGAGATATATCACACAAAATACTTAATAAATAACATTTCCCACATGTCTACTTTACATCAGCACAATTTTGGAACCAACATTTTTTTCAGTTAGGAAGTTATAAGGGTTAAAAGTTGACCAGCAAGTTCTCGTTTTTACAACACCATTTTTTTTTTTATGGACTACATCACATTTGAAGTCACTTTGAGGGGTCTATATAATAGAAAATACCCAAGAGTGACACCATTCTAAAAACTGCACCCCTCAAGGTGCTCAAAACCACATTCAAGAAGTTTATTAACCCTTCAGGTGTTTCACAGGAATTTTTGGAATGTTTTAAAAAATGAACATTTAAATTTTTTTCACAAATTTACTTCAGCTCCAATTTGTTTTATTTTACCAAGGGTAACAGGAGAAAATGGACCCCAAAAGTTGTACAATTTGTCTTGAGTACGCTGATACCCCACTGGGCGCACGGCACAGCTCGGAAGGGAATGGAATTTAGCAATATTAGTCATTCGAGGAGCACAGCGATGTGCACACAATAGATTGTGCTGGATATTGAGCACAGTGTAAGGTGACATACTTTTTTACACTAATGTAGTCATAATGATCAGGATTTTTATGAAGATTGATAATCTTTGTTCAAGCTTTAAATATTATTTTTTTTCTCCTATTTTAATACCTGCCATATAATCCAAACAAGAACAATGCTGAAATATCTCTAAAAAAAAAAAATATATATATAATAAATAAACTTTTTTTTTTCTTCTTCTAGACGCCATTAAAAAAGACTAAAGAACTCCTTGCTGATCATGGTGTAACATTTACAAATGCTGTAAGTATATTGTTCTGCGTTACAATTCTATTAAAATTATTTCCTCCCAAATACATTTATCACCTATACAAGGGTTAGATGATAAATGTATGATTGTTGTGGATCCTACCAAGGGGACATATTTATTATTATTAATAATAATAATAATAATCTTTATATAGCGCTAACATATTCCGCAGTGCTTTACAGTTTAACCGAGAATGGACGCCCGTTGATTTTATGATGGTACACCGTAAGGGTATGTGCACACGTCAGGATTTCTTGCAGAAATTTTCCTGACAAAAAACGGACATTTCTGCCAGAAATCCGCATGCGTTTTTGCCGCGTTTTTCACGCGTTTTTGATGCATTTTTGGTGCGTTTTTTCCCAAATGCATAGAATTGCAGGAAAATGCAGAAAATCAGCAAAAATAATGAACATGCTCATTTTTTACCGCGATGCGTTTTTTTCGCGGAAAAAAACGCATCCATATGCACAAAACATGCAGAATGCATTCTAAATGATAGAATGCATAATGTATGCAGTTTTAATGAGTTTTTATAGCGTTTTTAGTGCCCGCCAAGATCTGCCAGCAGACACCCAGCAACCAGTGAGAATTTTCTCATTGGCTGCTGGGTTTTGATTACTGTGATATGTCCTATGACAGTGATCAAAACCCCTAATATTTGATAAATATGGCAACACTTGGGCTGTACCTCTCTCTTCTCTCCTTGTAGTTGTTCTGGGAGAGAAGAGAGAGAGACTACATTTCAAGTGCTGCCCTGTCAGTTAACAAAAACATATTTCTGCATCCACCAGCATCCAATTTACCCACTCCCGTTCTCCGTAATCCCTGCATCATCAGCAGAGGATTATAAAAAAAATAAATAAATTTCTAATTTTTTTAAAATCTTTTTTTAGGGTTAGCAGAGGAAATAAATAAAATGGCCCACAGAACTTTCAGCGCGGAGCAAGCTTACAGCCTGCTTTGCTCCGGCAGCTCCGGCAGTGAAACAGAATCTGCCTCTGAAGCTGAGCAGCTTTCAGACAGTGACGACTCTTCCTCCACGGGATCCCCCAGCCCGGTGGTAGTGGAGTCGGTCATCACTGCTGAAGCTTCAGAGGCAGGACCAAGTACCGCAGTCTCCCCACCGCTGTGGTATAATGACACCTCATTTTCCCCTCAAATTCCCCCTTTTTCTGCAGCCCCTAGAATAAGAGTAGATGTCGCCAATTTTACTCCTATTGATTTTTTTTCAAATTTTCATTAGCCCCGAAGTCCTGCAATTAATCGTCCACCAAACAAACCTATATGCCTGGCAATATATTTCCCAAAAACCCACTGCCTTTCATTCCCGTTCCTGGATCCCCACAAATGTCCCCGAAATAAAAAAATTTTTAGGCCTCACCTTGAATATGGGTTTAGTAAAAAAAAAAAAACACACTCCACTCTTAGGCTGCCGTCACACTAGCAGTATTTGGTCAGTATTTTACATCAGTATGTGTAAGCCAAAACCAGGAGTGGAACAAATAGAGGAAAAGTATAACAGAAACATATATGCACCACTTCTGCATTTATCACCCACTCCTGGTTTTGGCTGAGAAATACTGATGTAAAATACTGACCAAATACTGAGCGTGTAACGGCAGCCTTACTGGGCAACAAAAGCTGTCCACTGCACCCCTGTATTTGCAGCCGTCATGTCCCGAGTCCGTTACGAAGCCCTGATGAGATTCCTCCACTTCAGTGACAATTCCCAAGCTCTCCCAAGAACTGACCCCAACTACGATCGGCTAAATAAATTAAGAACACTAATTTCCCTCCTAACAACTTCCTTTCTAAATTCCTATACCCAAGAGCAAAATGTGGCAGTCGACGAGTCCTTGATGAGCTACAAGGGCCATCGGTCATTCCGCCAATTTATTCCCTCCAAGAGAGCCAAATACGGCATAAAATTATACAAAACTTGCGAGAGCTCATCAGGGTACACGTCCACCTTCCTAATTTATGAAGGTAGGTACCGCCAAATAAACCCCCCCAAACTGCCCCCAGACAATTGGTATCCCAGGGAAAATACCCTTTCTCAATCAAGGGTACCACGTGTATACTGACAACTACTACACGAGCATCCCCCTATACAAATCCTTCCATGCTGCAAATACAGGGGCCTGTGGGACAGTGAGGAAAAACAGAGTGGGGTTTCCGTCACAGTTGGTGTCCAGACGTTTGGAGAGGGGAGCGTCATTCTCACTCGCAAGCGACCAACTTCTTGCAGTGAAGTGGAAAGACAGGAAGGACGTCTACATGCTTTCCACACTGCATACGGACACCACTGTGACGGTCAGAGAGAGGGGTGCCACCAGGGACAAGGAAAAACTAGTCTGCGTCACAGACTAAAACAAACATATGGGTGGCGTAGACTTGTCAGACCAGGTTCTGCAACCATACCTGGTCAAGAGGAAGACCAGGGCGTGGTATAAAAAGGTGGCAATCTATCTCATTCAAACTGCCACATATAACAGTTTTGTCCTATATAAAAAAAAATCCCAAGGACCACTTACGTTCCTGCACTTTCAGGAAAAAGTTGTAGAGAGCCTCATATTTGAGTCAATGGCACCGGGGGAAGCCTTCGACTCTGAGGATTCCCGGAGACTTTCAGAACGCCATTTTCCTCACCCTGTCCCTGTCACTCCCACCCAAAGGTATCCTCAAAAAAGATGCTGAGTTTGCAGAAAGCATGGCAGACGGAGTGATTCCCGATTCTATTGCCCCACATGCCCATCCCAACCAGGCCTTTGTATCTCCCCCTGTTTTGAGACCTACCACACCACCTACTATTATTAGTTTTTGTTTTTTTCAATAATTCTTATTTTCTGCTTAGTGGCCCAAGTAGAACAATTTTGAACAATTGATAAAGAATATTTTAATTAGTAGATCCCATTTTACCCCATTTCACAATTCCAGAACTTGATCAATCCCATACCAAACTACTATCTCAACAAATTCTCATCCACGTACCCACGTCTGTACACTCTAGAGTGTGGACCCCACAAATGTTCTTGCAAAGTCAGGTCATCTGAAAATTGTAGGACTCGATCAATCCCATACCAAACTACTATTCCAACAAATTCTCGTCAACGTACCCACGTCAAAAAGCGTTAGAATGTGGACCCCAGAAATGATCTTGAAAAGTGAGGTAATCTGAAAATGAATTCTAGGACTTGATTACTCACAAACATTTTTGACCATTTATCTAACTTTGTTTTTACGACTGTCTTACTACACAAAACTTTGGCTTCCATTTATATCTAATATATAATTGCCTAGAATACTACTTCCTGCAATTTGTGCCAACTTCCTGTCCGGAGCTAATGTCCGGAGCTAATGTCCGGAGATAAGTGACGTCAACAGTGTCCAGTGTCTGATTGGTTGCCGACTGCTGCGAGCGACCAATCAGAAACGTGCCGTACTGTGACACACTCCGCCCGCCATTTTGGTGTGATTTTTGAATTTTTACCTCACAGCAAGTTTCTACTGCGTGGAGGCGGGCCCAGTGACGTTGCTCTTCAAGCTCCTGCCGAATTTCGTCAAAAAAATGATAATACCATTTACCAAAACTATATATATTTAGTTGTGAAGTGGTTCAGTGACATTTTCACACCAATTTTGAACTTTTGTTTGGTGTTTTCTCCATATACTGCCTATTATTTTTGTTCTTTCTTACTATTATTTATTAATTGTATTATTCTTACATTTGAATAAATAAAGTATATATGGATTCTAGACTCCCGATTCTTTAGAATCGGGCTGCCATCTAGTTACTTATATTTATGTTGATGATACGGGCATGATCATTTTATTGTAGGATTTCTAAAAAATTAGGAAGTTCCGTACTTATACACTATGGGCTTTACTTTATGGTTCTTGCCGAACCTCTGGTACCAGACAATACTTTCTATAGAGAACTGGTTGTTTTGTGCATATAGCGGTTCTGACCTTGGCGGGTGGGAGCTTGCTATGGTGTACCACGTCTATTGGTACATTCGTCTCTCATATAAGGATTGATGGAGCTAAAAGGACGTTGTACGACCAGTTTCTGAAAGTGTCTGCCATTCTAGCCCTGATGGTGTTCTTTCATCTTTGGAACAAACTCCGCTTTGCCACATAGTTGGCTGCATTTTCCTACACATTTTGCCCTTCACTCCAGTACAGTTTATTCTTCCTGCTACAATATACGCAAATGCGGGACAACTGTTTTGTTAGCAAGACCAATTTTATAGTCAGCCAATGTGTTTTAGGAGCATGCCACCCTCTGTGAGTAATAATTCCTGGAAGGATTTTCTTTTTTGCTCAATGTCTCTAGAAGCTTTGAATGGGTCCTGGATCTTCAATTTCAAATAAAGCCAAATTTGTCACATTGTGCCCCTTTCTGTCCAAGCCCTGCCATTTGTCCAAACAGAACTTTTTGACTACATATGGGATATCGCTGCGCTCATAATAAAGTGGGTAACGAATTGTGGGGTCCACTTTTTGATGATTTTTCTGAAAAAAGTGAGACATTCAGGTCTAAAACAAGATTTTCATGGAAAAAATGAATTTTTTTCAATATGATGACCTAATGTTATCAAACTGTGTCGTACATGTGGTTTCAAATTGCTCAATATACCCCTGATTAAAATCTTTTGAGGGGTGTAGTTTCCAAAATGGGGTCAGTTATGGGGGTTTCTGCTGTTAGGCACATCTACAAACATAAAATGGCGTCCGCTCTCACAATTAAGAGATTAAAAAGTCAAACGGCGAACCTTCCCTTCCGAGCTCCGCAGTGCGCCCAAACAGAGGTTTACCCCCACATACGGGGTATCGACATACTCAGGACAAGTTGCACAACAACTTTTGGGGTCCAATTTGTCTTGCTACCCGTGGGAAAATAAAAAATTGGGGGTGAAAAGATCATTTTTGTGAAAAAAAGAAAAAAGTTTTGATTTTTTTCAGCTCTACATTATAAACTTGTGTGAAGCACTTGGGGGTTCAAAGTGTTGACCACACACCTAGATAAGTTCCTTAGGGGGTCTAGTTTCCAAAATGGGGTCACTTGTGGAGGGTTTCCACTGTTTAGGCTCATCGGCGGCTCTCCAAATGCGACATGGTGTCCGATCTCCATTCCATGGAATTCTGTGTTGAAAAAGTCAAATGGCGCTCCTTCCCTTCTGAGCTCTGCTGTGCACCCAAACAGTGGTTCCCTCCCTTCCCCCCCCCCCACATATGGGGTATCAACATTCTCCGGACAAATAAATTTTGTGGTTCATTTTCTCTTTTTACACTTGTGAAAATAAAAAAAATTGGTTCTGAAGTAAAATGTTTGTGAAAAAAAGTTTAAATGTTCATTTTTTCCTTCCACATTGCTTCAGTTCCTGTACAACAACTGAAGCTTTAATAAAGTTCTTGAATGTGGTTTTGCGCACCTTGAGGGGTGCAGTTTTTAGAATGGTGTCCCTTTTGGGCATTTTCTGCCATATAGACCCCTAAAAATGACTTCAAATGTGAGGTGGTCCCTAAAAAAAAAAAAATGGTTTTGTAAATTTTGCTGTAAAAATAAATTGCTGGTCAAATTTTAACCCTTAACTCCCTAACAAAAAAACGTTTCCAAAATTGTGCTGATGTAAAGTAGACATATGAGAAATGTTATTTATTAACTATTTTTCGTGACAGATCTCTCTGATGTAAGGGCATATAAATTCAAAGTTTGAAAATTGCAAAATTTTCAAAATTTTCGCCATATTTCCGTTTTTTTTAATAAACGCAAGTAATATCGAAGAAATGTTACCACTAACATGAAGTACAATATGTCACGAAAAAACATTCTCAGAATCAGCAGGATCCGTTGAAGCGTTCCCGAGTTATAACCTCATAAAGAGACAGTGGTCAGAATTGTAAAAATTGGCTCGGTCATTATGTACCAAATTGGCTCTGTCACTAAGGGGTTAAGTTAAAGCCCCACTCAATCAAGGTGTTTTTGTTTTTTTTGTTTTGTTCCCCCAGCACTGCTGTGGTACTTTAAATGTAAGCTCCCTGTCCCTGTTCTTGGAGTCGCCTTCTGGCTGCTTCACCTTTTCCTGACGCCACTCCAGTTCCGTAGCTCCAGCTTGTGCTCGTAGTCAGAAGTTCCGTTGCAAGAGCGCAATGCAAGTCTATGAGAGCCAGAATGAGCCTTTCATAGAGATATATTGGAAAGTGACTTCTGGTGCGCTCCATGAAACACTGGAGCTAACAGCAGGTCACTTTTCGCTGGAAAAGGATGAAGGTGGCTGCAGATGGGCGAGTTCTGTCCAATTTTAAAACTGTGTATGGATACTTTTGACGTATACGCCAGAGCTTCCCTGCAGATTCTACTAACATACACGGCACCTATAGCTAGTGGACATATAAGAGCTGATAACCGAAACATCTGGGAAGGGAAAGATGATGTATTTGTTTAATACTTTTGGCTTCCTGTGTGCAGCATATGGCCTGCTAAGTTATTGACTAGATAACCACAATCTGTGTGGGAAGAGGTTAACGTAAATCAGATAAGAAAAGAATGACAGATGTACTAAACTCGTTGCCTTCTACTGCAGTAAGAGCCTGTATGGTGGTATTTTACCATTGGGCTTCCAATAAGTCGTGTTAGAACACTAAGGGTATGTTCTCACTTGGTGTTTTTGCAGCATTTTTTTTATCATCCATTCAAGTCAATGGGTGAAAAACGCTGAAATTTACGGTACATGCTTTATGTGAAAAAAAAAAAAAAAAACTCAGCAAAGCACAAAATCCTGATGACCAAAAAAAGTGTGTGCATGAGATTTCTGAAATCTCATAGGCTTTGCTGGTACTGTAAAAAGCAGCTTAAAATTAGCCTAAAAAGTGTGAACTTGCCGTAATGCAGGTATTAGATGATACTGAGGAGGTAAAGGCTGTGTATGACGTTTGCGTTTTTCTTTCCAGTATGTTAGTAGCGCCCTTTGCTGTCCAAGTAGAGCCAGTATTCTGTCCGGGCGATACCCCCATAATCATCATGTCGTCAACAACACAATAGAAGGAAACTGCAGCAGTAAAGCGTGGCAGAAGACACAAGAGCCGTACACCTTCCCTGCGCTCCTCCACTCATCTGGTTACCAGACATTTTTTGCTGGGAAATACTTAAATCAGGTACTGTGTGTGTATACGATCAGGATTAGGAATGCTCACTCCGACTTTGTGTATGATTATGTCCTCGATTATTTAAATAATCGAGGACATAAACTGTTCTTCAACTATATCAATAGTAAAAGAATAAAAACTGAAAATGTAGGCCCCTTAAAAAATAGTGAGGAAAGAATGGTTGTAGATGACGAGGAAAAAGCTAACATATTAAACACCTTCTTCTCCACGGTATTCACGGCGGAAAATGAAATGCTAGGTGAAATCCCAAGAAACAATGAAAACCCTATATTAAGGGTCACCAATCTAACCCAAGAAGAGGTGCGAAACCGGCTAAATAAGATTAAAATAGATAAATCTCCGGGTCCGGATGGCATACACCCACGAGTACTAAGAGAACTAAGTAATGTAATAGATAAACCATTATTTCTTATTTTTAGGGACTCTATAGCGACAGGGTCTGTTCCGCAGGATTGGCGCATAGCAAATGTGGTGCCAATATTCAAAAAGGGCTCTAAAAGTGAACCTGGAAATTATAGGCCAGTAAGTCTAACCTCTATTGTTGGTAAAATATTTGAAGGGTTTCTGAGGGATGTTATTCTGGATTATCTCAATGAGAATAACTGTTTAACTCCATATCAGCATGGGTTTATGAGAAATCGCTCCTGTCAAACCAATCTAATCAGTTTTTATGAAGAGGTAAGCTATAGGCTGGACCACGGTGAGTCATTGGACGTGGTATATCTCGATTTTTCCAAAGCGTTTGATACCGTGCCGCACAAGAGGTTGGTACACAAAATGAGAATGCTTGGTCTGGGGGAAAATGTGTGTAAATGGGTTAGTAACTGGCTTAGTGATAGAAAGCAGAGGGTGGTTATAAATGGTATAGTCTCTAACTGGGTCGCTGTGACCAGTGGGGTACTGCAGGGGTCAGTATTGGGACCTGTTCTCTTCAACATATTCATTAATGATCTGGTAGAAGGTTTACATAGTAAAATATCGATATTTGCAGATGATACAAAACTATGTAAAGCAGTTAATACAAGAGAAGATAGTATTCTGCTACAGATGGATCTGGATAAGTTGGAAACTTGGGCTGAAAGGTGGCAGATGAGGTTTAACAATGATAAATGTAAGGTTATACACATGGGAAGAAGGAATCAATATCACCATTACACACTGAATGGGAAACCACTGGGTAAATCTGACAGGGAGAAGGACTTGGGGATCCTAGTTAATGATAAACTTACCTGGAGCAGCCAGTGCCAGGCAGCAGCTGCCAAGGCAAACAGGATCATGGGGTGCATTAAAAGAGGTCTGGATACACATGATGAGAGCATTATACTGCCTCTGTACAAATCCCTAGTTAGACCGCACATGGAGTACTGTGTCCAGTTTTGGGCACCAGTGCTCAGGAAGGATATAATGGAACTAGAGAGAGTACAAAGCAGGGCAACAAAATTAATAAAAGGGATGGGAGAACTACAATACCCAGATAGATTAGCGAAATTAGGATTATTTAGTCTAGAAAAAAGACGACTGAGGGGCGATCTAATAACCATGTATAAGTATATAAGGGGACAATACAAATATCTCGCTGAGGATCTGTTTATACCAAGGAAGGTGACGGGCACAAGGGGGCATTCTTTGCGTCTGGAGGAGAGAAGGTTTTTCCATCAACATAGAAGAGGATTCTTTACTGTTAGGGCAGTGAGAATCTGGAATTGCTTGCCTGAGGAGGTGGTGATGGCGAACTCAGTCGAGGGGTTCAAGAGAGGCCTGGATGTCTTCCTGGAGCAGAACAATATTATATCATACAATTATTAGGTTCTGTAGAAGGACGTAGATCTGGGCATTTATTATGATGGAATATAGGCTGAACTGGATGGACAAATGTCTTTTTTCGGCCTTACTACCTATGTTACTATGTTAAAAGGTAGCCTGAGTTATTTAGAGTATTTATTCATTCATGATGCGGTCTTAAAGCGAACGTGTCCTGTACATGCAGTCCAATCTATTCACAGTACAGTATAGAGAAATAAAAACCGAGCAGATTGGTACATAGGTTTGTTGGAAAAGCTTCAGTGTAATTGTATTTTACCGATTTGAAAACACTGGTGTGTGCATGCATATAGTGTATAGAGTCCAGTGGGCGGTCCTTCACCTGATTGCCAGCTATCTCTACATGCACAGTCAAATAGAGAAGACTTCCAAGCACTGATTAGGACCACCCACTTGACCCGTATGCATACAAACACCAGGGATTTCAATAACTAAAATGCAAGATATACTGAAACGTTTCACACAAAAATGTACATCAATCTGATCAGCTGTTACTGCTCTAGAACATTCTGCCTGCAGATCAAAATGACAGGTTTGGCCCCAGCTTTAAAGAAACACTAAATATCCAGAATGAACGAAAAATAAACCAGCAAATTCCTCCTTTAAAAATCTCCTTTCTTTCTCGCTTCATTGGGGGACACAGGTAACCATGGGTGTATGCTGCTGTCGCTAGGAGGCTGACACTATGCAAATAAAGAAGATAGCTCCTCCCCGGCAGTATACACCCTCCGACAGGCACCAGGCAACTCAGATCCAGGTCCGCCTCCTACAGACACTATGCAAAAACTAACACCAGATCCGCTTTATTTTTTCCTTACAGGGTTTTGGCATCTCGCCGGGACTGCGTTCAGAGTCTCCAGATCACTCTGGACACGCTAATTCACCTCGGTTGGATAATCAACAAACCGAAGTCCACCTTGATTCAAACCCATCGTCTAGAATTCCTGGGCATGGAATTCGACACTATTCAGGCCCAGGTTTTCCTCCCAAGGGAGAAGTTCCTTCCTCTTCAGAGGGGCATCAAAGCCCTAAAGCTCCCTGCACGTCAACGGCTCGGCATGAGTGTTCTGGGACAGATGGTCACTTCCATGGAAGCGGTCCCTTATGCCCAGTTCCACTCTTGCCCTCTCCAGCTGGCCCTTCTGTCTGCTTGGGACAGGAGTCTACTTTCCTTAGACCACCCAATTTGCCTCCCTCTCAATGTGAGGCAGTCTCTCACTTGGTGGACGCTATCCTCTTCCATTCTGCGCGGGAGGTCGTTTCTCCCCCTCCGCTGGCAGGTCATCACCACGGACGCCAGTCTCGTGGGGTACGGTCTTTCTCAACCTCACAGCCCTGGGCCACTGGACTGCTCAAGAGGCACGTCTCCCGATCAATCTCTTGGAGATCAGAGCTATCTTCCTAGCTCTCCTCCGCTGGCAGTCCCTCCTCTCGGGGAAACCGGTGCGCATCCAGTCAGACAACGCCACAGCCGTGGCTTACATAAACCACCAAGGAGGGACTCTAGGCAAGCAGGTCATGAGGGACGAGGGCACAGATCCTACGGTGGGCGGAGAACCACATTCCCTCCATATCAGCTGTCCACATCCCAGGGGTGGACAATTGGGAAGCCGACTTCCTCAGCCGTCAGTGGCTCATGTCAGGCGAGTGGGCTCTTCTCCTCACAGTTTTCAATCAGATTTGCCAAAGGTGGGGCGTTCCAGACGTCATCCTAATGGCCTCCCGAGCAAACCACAAGGTTTCCCAGTACTTATCCAGGTCGCGGGATCCGATGGCCATCGGCTGCGACTCTCTCGTGATCTTGTGGGCCCAATTTCAGATGCCTTATCTGTTTCCATCTCTTCACTTGCTCCCAAGGGTTGTAAAAAAAAGATAAAGGCAGAGGGGGTTCCCGTTCTCTTAGTAGCTCCAGATTGGCCACGCAGGCCCTGGTATGCGGAGCTAGTGAACATGCTATCGGTCGTCCCCTGGAGACTTCCAGACCGTCCGGATCTTCTATCTTAGGGCGCCCTCTTCCACCCGAATTCTCGGTCTCTGAATTTAATGGTATGGCCATTGAGGCCGCAGTTCTGAAGGACGCAGGTTTTTCCCAACGTGTCATACAGACCATGATAAGAGCTAGGAAACCGGCATCTTCCCGTATCTACCATAGATGTTAGAAGGCCTTTTTCCGATGGTGCGATGACAACAGTCTGTTCCCTATGGTCTTTTCCCTTCCTTCAATTCTTGGTTTTCTTCAATCAGGTCTCGATTTGAGCCTCTCTCTGAGCACCTTAAAGGGTCAGGTTTCTGCTCTGTCAGTTCTCTTTCAAAGAGACCTGGCTGCTCTTCCCCAGGTGAAGACCTTCCTTCAGGGGGTCGCTCATATAGCACCTCTTTACCATCCTCCGGTTGATCCTTGGGACCTCAACCTTGTGCGCGGCGCCCTCCAGTGCGTGCCTTTTGACATTCGGGACATTTTTCTCCCTTCTTTCCTGGAAAGTGGCTTTCTTGGTCACCATCAACTCAATTAGGAGAGTTTCCGAGTTGGCGGCATTGTCCTGACGTTCTCCTTTCCTTATTCTATATCAGGACAAGGTGGTCCTTCGGCCTGTTCCTTCCTTTCTGCCAAAGGTAGTTTCAGCCTTTCACATCAATGAGGACATCGTCCTTCCTTCTTTGTGCTCTTCTCCAGTTCATCCTTTGGAGAAATCTCTCCACAATCTGGATTTGGTAAGGGCTATCCTAGTCTCTGCAGAACTGCTCCTTTTCGTCAGTCCGATCCTCTGTTTGTCGTCTCGGAAGGTCGTCGGAAGGGGCTTCCCGCCTCGAAGTCCACAATTGCTCGGTGGAGCCGTTCGGCGGTTTGGAGGCATACCATGTCCAAAACAAGCAGCCTCCCCCGGGGGTGAGGGCTCACTCTACCCGGGCTGTGGGAGCTTCCTGGACAGTCAGTCACCAAGCTTCGGCCTTGCAGGTTTGCAAGACCGCAACGTGGTTGTCCATCCACACCTTTGTGAAATTCTACAAGGTGCACACTCGGGCTTCTGCAGATGCAGGCCTGGGTAGGAAGATACTGGAGGTGGCGGTTTCTCACCGGCCGACCTAAGTCTCTCTTCATATTATCCCGCCCTTGGGACTGCTTTGGGACGTCCCATGGTTGCCTGTGAATCCCAATGAAGCGAGAAAGAGGGATTTTTGGTTCTTACCGTAAAATCTTTCTTGGAGCCTTCATTGGGGGACACAGCACCTTCCCTTTAGTTTGTACCGTGTTGGCCAACGTGCCGTTTTTTGGGGTTGGTACATAGGTGAGTTGTTTATACTTGCTCCTACTACTGCTTTTGCACCAACTGAGTTGCCTGGTGCCTGTCGGAGGGTGTATACTGCCGGGGAGGAGTTATCATCTTTATTTGCATAGTCTCAGCCTCCTAGCGACAGCAGCATACACCCATGGTTACCTGTGTCCCCCAACGAAGGCTCCAAGAAAGAGATTTTACGGTAAGAACCAAAAATCCCTTTTTTTGATTTATCATATTTTGCCTCAAATTACAATTAAAACTGAGAAAAATGTAAAAAGAAAAAAAAAAGTAGTGTCCCTCAATGTCCCGGTGTCTGGCTGTAAGACAACTCCCTGCAGCAGGAGGTTCCCCCATGTCCATGTTTAGGATAGGAAAAAGACTTTGAATCCTACCCCTCAGCCATTCTGGGGCTGAAAATGCTACTGGAGTTTAACCCCTGTGTTCTCTGCAAGGGCAGGGTCCTTGCCCCTCTGTATCAGTCGGTCATTGTTAGTTTGCTTACTGTAAGTGATATCTGTAATTTGTATGTAACCCCTTCTCATGTACAGCACCATGGAATCAATGGTGCTATATAAATAATAATAATAATTCTACTACATTGTTTGTTTCAGGATCATGCAGAGAATCCTGCATACTGACCAAGAATAGCGTGTTTGCGTCTTTGTTTCTCGGTGGTTTGTAGGGTTAGCGTTCGTTTAAAACATCCAATATCTTAATGAAGTTTACACCATTGTCATAGCTCATTGTGAAAATATTGAGTTGCCCCATTTTAAAGATTTTGACCTCGATGTGTGTTGGCATCTGCTCCACCATGGGAAGGGATATGAAGAATTCCATTTTCGGTATGGAGCCGTCTATTTTAGCTCACTTTAGATCACATTCACTTGTGGGGAAATGTTGTTATAGCCGAATGTAAAAATTTGAAGTGACAGTTATGCTGTTTTGTATATCATTGTTTTTACATGCTTCCCTTATAAAGCTGTCTTACTATTTTTTAATGTTGTGTAGTATGGATCAGAAGATGCGGGTGGAATCGGTCATGTTCCTCCTGGATGGAGCTACTGGTTTGCATTGGTGAGTATCAGATTAGTATCAAAAATACCTCATTAATAAAATCTGGTAAGCACTCAATCTACCTGACATACATTGCAGTTGTAGGACCTGAATCCAATCTAATATATAAAGCTGAATGTGTTTGTGTATGTATGTATGTATGTATGTATGTCCGGGATTGGCATCTGCACCGTCGCAGCTACAGCCACAAAATCTTGCACAGTCACACGTCTGGACCCCGAGAGCGTCATAGGCTATGTTATGAGGCGAAATTTTAACCCCGCGCGTTCCAATACACCAAACATTTTTTGCCCCTATCTACATAATGGGGAAAAAGTGAAAGGAAAAGTGTTGGAGGCAAATTGACAGCTGCCAGATGTGAACAAGGGGGACTTAAAGAATGAGAGCGATGGCGCCAAAGTATATACCGTACAGTTGCTAAGATGGGGCCCCGACATGGGATACTCACCACACACGGGGATATGAACACCCACGCAAAATGCGCCACACACTACCACGTGCTTGAACACATATACCACCCTCAGCACACATTTCACCACACATACACCAACCTCGCTACGTAAAAGTCGAAACACCAAACTCGGCTCGCGCAAAACTCGGCTCGCGCAAAACTCGGCTCGCGCAAAACTCGGCACACGCAAAAAAAATGCCACATGCAGAAGTTGCAAAAGTTGCCTCACACAAAACTTGCACATACTCAAAACGCACCACACAAGTCGCCACGCGCAAAACTCGCCACACAAAAAGTTGCTACACGCATGTCGCCACACAACTCATCTCACTAAAGTCGCTACATGCATGTAGCCACACGCAACTCAACACACACAACTTGACACATGAAACTCGCCCTAAAACACACACGTCTGGTGGTATCCTTCAAAAATAAAAATCTGATTAATAAGCAGACAAACTGCAAGAGCAACAAATGTACCATATAGGAAATACAGCAGCTGTCAGTCACATGACCTGTCTATTACGTGTATGTGTGAGCTAATATATACTGCCAGGGGAGAGGGCTTCCTGTTGGCTGGAGATGTATCAGGCTGCCAATTTAGCTTACAAATACTGAGGTAATACTGACCAAATAACGTGTGAACGTGGTCTAATACAGGAGATGACATACAGATATATACTATATACAGGAGAGATGATACACAGGTATATACTATATACAGGAGGAGATGACACATAGGTATATACTATACTATATACAGGAGGAGATGACCTACAGCAGGTATATACTTTATACAGGAGATGACATACAGGTGTAAACTATATATAAGGGAGATGACAAACATGTATATACTGAGGGGAAAATGAGGTGTGAGGTGAAAATGAAAAGGGGTGAGTGCAAAATGAGAGGAGTGAGGGAAAATAGTGGAGTGATCGGAAAATTACAGATGTGAGGTCGAAATGACAAGTGTTAGGGGGGAATGAGAGGAGTGAGGGGGAAAATGAGAGGTGTAAGGGAGAAAATGAGAGATGTGAGGGGGAAAATGAGAGGCGTGATGGGAAAATAAGAGAAGTGAGGTGCTATAACTAACCACAGATATTTACTATGCCCAGGCAACGCCGGGCTCTTCAGCTAGTATTAACATAAATCATTTGTGTTGTGGTTTGTTAGAATGCCCGAGTGGAGGGGTCCAACGTGGCAAACCCCTTTCAAAATACTTGGCCCTTACCTGGGTGTGGTCTTGTTTCTGGGGTATTGCTCTTGAGGAGCATAGGTCTGGAATATTAGAGCCTAGTTTTCCAACTAAGGTTCCTTCAGGGATCGGGTAGATGCAGGAGGCCCATACAACTGATAAAGAATAAAAAGGAAAATTGCTGCCATATGGTCACCTCCCCAGAAAGAGGCTAAAAATCTAATATATAAAGCTGAATGTGTGTGTGTATGTGTGTGTGTATGTCCGGGATTGGCATCTGAACCGTCGCAGCTACAGCCACAAAATTTTGCACAGTCACACGTCTAGACCCCAAGAGTGTCAAAGGCTATGTTGTGAGGTGAAATTTTCCCTTCCCCCATGACGGCACACCTGAGAAAGAGGATCCGCCCAGCCAGGACAGGAACCCCTACTGAAAATAAAAGGGCGGTACCTCTCGGTCGCTTCAGTTGGGTTTCCTGTCCTGACAGGGACCCTCGTGCTGAACACGGCGGTGATTCCACTTACCCAGGTCCCGTCCCGGCGTGGAAGAAACAGGCAGCGCCTGTGCGTCGGGTTCGGGAGTCTGGATGCGCCGTCCGCAGGTCCCCCGGGTCTCTGCGTCCGAGCGGGCGTTGTTGCAGCACGGTCGGATATCCTGGGTCCTTCCGTGGCTGCCACGCCGCCCTCCTCCCTCTGCCGGCATCCAGGTGCGGTGGCCGCTTCCGGGTCGCCCGTCTGACGTCACGCTGGGAATGGGCGTGCCCGTGTGATGTCGGGGGCGGGCGCCGGATCCAAGATGGCGGCGCCCATGAAGAAACGCCGGCCGGTGGAATAAGGTCTCCGGCGGCGCGGCAGAGGAGGGGAGGGGCCACTATTGGGCACCGGAGGAGGCGGGGAGTGCAGTGGTCCCCCATAAAAGGGTGCCTGACCACAGAAGACGCGCTCATGTCCATAAACTTCAATATGGAAGTAGGACAACAGGAGCAGCAGCAGCAGCCGCCGCCATCACAGCAGCAGCAGCAGCAGCGCCAGGAGCTCTCATCAGATGCTTTGCCGAGCCACCAGCACAGGAGCAGTCGCTCAAGTGGTAGAAGTGGCAGCCGTCCTGTTCGGCAAGATTCTTCAGCGTCCAGGAAGGACACTACACGTGCATCTGTCCAGCCTCCAAAATCGGTACCCTTGACTGTCGGCGGTGGTGAGTGATCTACGTGAATGTCGACCTTATGGTAACAGGGTCCATTTTTTCTGTTTGATCACTAGGGGTCGAGGAAATCTAGCGGCAAAACAAAGAACCGTGAATGTGCCCTTTGTAAAGTTCCGCTTGCAGTTCAGTGGCAGAAAGACCTCTGCGCTGACTGCATTAATAGAACTATTCAGGAAGAGACCCCTAATTTTGCCTCTAGCCTTAAAACCATAATTCAGGCAGAGATAAAAGACTCCCTAAAACTGGCCCTCAAAAAAGCGGGGAGGAAAAGCCGTAAGGTGCCTACGGATTCGGAGGCCTCTCAGAAATCATTTCAGTCTCCCTCTACCTCTTCCGCCTCTATCCAGTCCTCAGATTCCTCCTCAGATAGTGATACGGGGGGGCGTCCATGTTTCCCGACTGAGGATGTAGAAAAATTAGTTAAAGCGGTCAGGACTGCTATGGGTCTTAAAGAGGAAAAGACGCCTAGATCAATTGAGGATGTCATGTTTAGCGGTCTAGAAGAGAAAAGAAAACGAACATTTCCGGTCAATGCAAAAATCAAAGCATTGATCGAAAAAGAATGGAAGAAACCCGAAAAAATGGGTACCCTACCTTCTTCATCAAAAAGGAGATATCCCTTTGAAGAAAAAGATTCTGAATCCTGGGAAAAAATCCCTAAGATTGACGGTGCGGTAGCCAAATCTTTGAAAAAGTCATCCCTTCCGTTGGAAGATTCAGGGGTCCTAAAAGATCCACTAGACAAGAAAGCGGATGGCTTCTTGAAACACATCTGGGAAGCCGCGGCAGGGGGCTTGAAACCAGCTATAGCTGGAACGTGTACAGCTCGCGCCCTTATGGTCTGGTTACAGCAAATTGAAGACCAGCTAAGAAATAAAGTTCCTAGGAATGATATTCTGGCAAACATATCCCTAGTTCAAGGGGCAGCAGCCTTCTTGGCAGATTCTTCCGTGGATTCTGCGAAATTAACGGCTAGGGCAGCTGGCCTGTCCAACGCGGCCAGGAGGGCCTTATGGCTTAAAGGATGTCCGGGAGATTTGCCATCAAAACATAAGCTTTGCTCCATCCCATGTGACGGTCAACTCCTCTTTGGGAAGAAGTTAGAAGAGATATTGGAACAGGCAGGAGACAAAAAAAAAGAAAGCCTTTCCAACCTTCCCTAAAGATCCTAAAAAACCTTTTTTTCGGAGGAGATTTAACAGAGGCCGACCTCCGGGAGATAGGAGAAATTGGGATTTCAAAGATAAAAGGAGAACGGGCTATATGTTCAAAGGGCCCTCTACCTCAGCAAAAAAGTCCCCCCAATGACATTACATCAGAGGTTGGAGGAAGACTCTCCCTCTTCTATCCAGCCTGGATAAACATCGCCCCGAGCACCTGGGTTCTGAATATTATAAAAGACTGCCTAAAAATAAAATTTATCCGTCCACCCAGTCACAATTTTATAATGACTCCTCGGAGGAAAGTCCAGCAGGAACAGTTAGTTCTAGAAACAGAAGTCCTTGGTCTAATTCAAAAAAATGTTTTGCAAGAAGTCCCGGTTCAGGAAGTAGGAAGGGGGTTTTACTCCCCCCTCTTTCTGATACAAAAACCCGATGGCTCTTGGAGAACCATAATCAACCTAAGAAAACTCAACCACTCGATAGACAACCACTCCTTCAAGATGGAGTCCATCAATACAACTACAAAGCTTCTGTTCCCTCACTGCTTCATGGCAGTAATAGACTTGAAGGACGCATATTATCATGTTCCAATACATCGCGGATACTGGAGATACTTGAGTGGCACTCTACATACAAGACCAAGTGAAACATTACCAATATACAGCCCTTCCATTCGGCCTATCCACAGCTCCCAGGGTTTTTACCAAGGTGATGGCAGAGGTAATGTCATACCTTCATTCCCGAAATGTCGTCATCGTCCCATACTTAGACGATTTTCTGGTGATAGGGAAGACAGAGGCCGATTGCTCCCATCAGATAACGGTTGTGATAGCAACTCTAATAGAGCTGGGTTGGATGATAAATGTTCCCAAATCGAAGTTGGTCCCAGTGAAGATACAGTCCTTCCTAGGTTTAATACTAGATTCAGAACGTCAACTCTGCCTCCTTCCGGAGAACAAAGTAGCCAAAATAATCAACTTGACCACTGCAGCAATACACCAACCCGAGATGACCCTGAGAAAAGCAATGTCCCTACTAGGCTCGTTAACATCTTGCATTCCGGCTGTAGGGTGGGCACAATTCCACCTGAGACAACTACAGTGGGAAGTTCTGTCAGCTCAAAGACTGTTAAAAGGGCGTTTGGAAGGAAATCTATGTCTTCATCAGGATGTAAGAGATTCCTTAGTTTGGTGGACCATAAAGGAACATCTCACTATGGGAGTCCAGTGGCAGAAACCGGTCGAAGACGTCATCACGACCGATCCAAGCGGGTCAGGTTGGGGAGCTCACTTGAGATCCCATTCAGTTCAAGGAACTTGGTCCTCCCAAGAAAGGAGCTCTGGCTCAAACGTGAAAGAACTATGGGCAGTAGAAAAATCCTTGAAACATTTTTTTCCCCTACTCCAGGGGCGCCATGCTCGAATTATGACGGACAATCGAACAGTAGTGGCCTACATCAATCACCAGGGGGGGACGAGGTCTTGGAACCTTATGAAGGTGTCAAACTTACTATTCCATTGGGCAGAAAAACACCGATCTTCCCTAACAGCACTACACATAAGAGGTGTAGAAAACTCACGAGCAGATTTTCTGAGTCGCAGAATTCTGAGACAAGGGGAATGGTCCCTGAATCTCGGGGTATTCCAACAAATAATACAGACCTGGGGTACACCAGAGATAGACTTATTTGCTACCTCACACAACAAGAAAGTGAAAAAATTCTGCTCACTGAACCCAAAGGAACATCCTTTCGCGGTAGATGCTCTACTAATACCGTGGAAATTCTCTCTGGCTTACGCATTTCCCCTGATAGTGTTGATTCCAGCAGTAGTCCGGAAAATCAGGGAAGACCGAGCGAAAATAATAGTCATAGCTCCATTCTGGCCAAGAAGACCTTGGTTCTCCCTTCTAAGGCAGATGTCGTTAACAGACCCATGGATTCTGCCAGATGTTAACCCAGGGACCAGTGACCCACTCTCAGGTGAAGGGCTTCCATCTGGCAGCCTGGAATTTGAGAGGGCACTACTAAGTCGCCAAGGATTCTCTCCGGGCTTAATCTCCACCTTGTTAAAAAGCAGAAAGCCTATAACATCCAGAATCTACGGTAGGACCTGGAAGAAATTTTTAAACTTCTTGGGTGAACCGTTAGGGGATGTAGCTCCAGTGGGTCCCATCCTAGAATTTCTACAAACAGGTTTGCAATTAGGATTAGCAACTAGCACCCTTAAGGTACAAGTTTCAGCCTTAGGGGCCCTATATAATTGCAACCTAGCATCTAATAGGTGGGTTTCACGATTTATAAAATCCTGTGGCAGGTCTAGACCGGTTATTATCCCCAAAATTCCCCCTTGGGATCTAAATCTAGTATTGGAGGCTTTAACCAAAAATCCTTTTGAGCCCTTGCAGGACATATCACCTAAATTACTCACCCTGAAAACAGTCCTACTAGTAGCCCTAACATCGGCCCGTAGGGTAGGTGATTTACAAGCTCTATCGATATGCCCTCCTTACACTCAGATTCTTGATGACAGGATAATCCTAAGACCAGATCCAGCGTATCTCCCCAAAGTAGTCCAAAAATTTCATAGGAGTCAGGAGATTACGTTACCTTCATTCTGTAGTAATCCTAAAAATCCGGGGGAACAAAGGTTCCATATGTTAGATGTGAGGAGATCCATGTTACAATACATGACCATGACTAGTCAGTGGAGGAAAGATCAAACCCTATTTGTAGCCTTTCAGGGTAATAAAAAGGGATGTGGGGTAGCTAAAAGTACCATTGCTAGATGGATCAGGGAGGCCATTAGTCTATCCTATTCTGCAAGTGGCACTCCGGTTCCTGACGGCATCAAGGCTCACTCCACCAGAGCTATGGCTACCTCCTGGGCAGAGAAGGCTCAGGTATCAATTGACCAAATTTGCAAGGCCGCTACCGGCTAGACCTTTCCTCCTCTGCTGACCTAACCTTTGGTAGAAGGGTGCTTCAAGCGGTGGTCCCTCCCTAAGGTTTTTTCTTTCTACAAAAGTCTCTCAGGTGTGCCGTCATGGGGGAAGGGAAAACACCAAGGTTACTTACGGGTAGCCGGTTTTTCCGGAGCCCATGACGGCACCCGTATATTCCCCCCCCTTTTATCACCTTTTCGGTGTGCACTATTGTTTTGGGTGCTTTTAGTTATTATAATGTGGTGTTGGATTGCCATGTGTACTAACCAGGGGGGCCTCTCATGCTCTGAAAACCAACTGAAGCGACCGAGAGGTACCGCCCTTTTATTTTCAGTAGGGGTTCCTGTCCTGGCTGGGCGGATCCTCTCTCTCAGGTGTGCCGTCATGGGCTCCGGAAAAACCGGCTACCCGGAAGTAACCTTGGTGTTTTAACCCCGCGCGTTCCAATTCACCAAGCAATTTTGCCCCTATCTACATAATGGGGAAAAAGTGAAAGGAAAAGTGTTGGATGCGTCGCAGCTACAGCCACAAAATTTTGCACAGTCACACGTCTGGACCCCGAGAGCGTCATAGGCTCTCGAAACACAAAAGTCGCCGCTCAAAACTCGCCACACGCAAAACTTGGCACATGCAAAACCAGGCTCACGCAAAACTCGCCAAACATGCAAAACTCACCTCATGGGAAAACTCGTCACACGCAAAACTTGCACCCGTGGAAAAATTGCAACATGCACAAAAGTTGCAACACATGCAAAAGTTGCCTCATACAAAACTTGCACATACTCAAAAGGCACCACACATAAAACTCACCACGCGCAAAACTCACCATGCGCAAAACTTGCTGCACACAACTTGCTACACTAACCTGTCACATGCAGCTCGACACACAAAAAGTTGCTACATGCATGTCGCCACACAAAACTCATCTCACAAAAGTCGCTACATGCATGTCGCCACATGCATCTCAAGACACACAACTTAACACACGAAATTAGCCCTAAAACACACACAAGTCTGGTATTATCCTTCAAAAATATAAATCTGTTTAATAAGCAGACAAACTACAATAGCAACAAATGTACCATATAGGAAATACGGCAGCTGTCAGTCACATGACCTGTCTATTATGTGTATGTGTGAGCTAATATATACTGCCAGGGGGAGGGCTTCCTGTTGGCTGGGGATTTATCAGGCTGCCAATTTAGCTTACAAATACTGAAGTAAAAATACTGACCAAATAACGTGTGAACGCGGTCTAATATAGGAGGAGATGACACACAGATATATACTTTGTACAGTGGAGATGACACACAGGTATATACTATATACAGGAGAGATGACACACAGGTATATACTATATAGAGGAGGAGATGACATACAGGTACACACTATATACAGGAGGAGATGACATACAGGTATATACTATATACAGGAGGAGATGGCACACAGATATATACTGTATACAGGGGAGATGACACACAGGTATATACTATATATAGGAGGATATGACATACAGGTATATACTATATATAGGAGGAGATGACATACAGGTATATACTATATACAGGGGAGATGACACACAGCAGGTATATACTATATACAGGGGAGATGACATACAGGTATATACTATATACTGTATAAGGGAGATGACAAACATGTATATACTGAGGTGAAAATGAGAGGTGTGAGTGCAAAATGAGAGGAGTGAGGGAAAATAGTGGAGTGATCGGAAAATGACAGATGTGAGGTCGAAATGACAAGTGTTAGGGGGGAATGAGACGAGTGACGGGGAAAATAAGGAGTGAGGGAGAAAATGAGAGATGTGAGAGGGAAACTGAAAGATGTGATGGGGAAAATGAAAGGCGTGATCGGAAAATAAGAGAAGTGAGGTGTTATAACTAATCACAGATATTTACTATGCCCAGGCAATGCCGGGCTCTTCAGCTAGTATTAACATAAATCATTTGTGTTGTGGTTTGTTAGAATGCCCGAGTGGAGGGGTCCAACGTGGCAAACCCCTTTCAAAATACTTGGCCCTTACCTGGGTGTGGTCTTGTTTCTGGGGTATTGCTCTTGAGGAGCATAGGTCTGGAATATTAGAGCCTAGTTTTCCAACTAAGGTTCCTTCAGGGATAGGGTAGATGCAGGAGGCCCATACAACTGATAAAGAATAAAAAGGAAAATTGCTGCCATATGGTCACCTCCCCAGAAAGAGGCTAAAAATGTAAATATAAAAAAGTTATCACGTAAACAAGCCCTCACACAGCTTCATCATTAAAAGTAAAAAGGTATGATTTACAACAATATCTGACGTACAGTTTTGTTTTTGTTTATTTTTTTTAGTTTGTTTTCTTTGTATATAGGGGAGGGCATTTACTTTTCCCATTGAAAAATGTGGATGAATAATTTTATGATTTCATGGATTGGACTATAAAAAAAATTTTTCTTTCTTTGCTTAACTATGCGGTTTAAAAAAATAAAAAAAACATTTTTACATTGCAAATTTTATTTTTAGCCTTCATAAGAATTGCCCTATGATTGTTTGATCATTTGTTCATTATACTGCAATACATACAACAAATTCCAGTTGCCTGGGAAGCCCAGCCTGGTGGCTTGGCTTCGCAGGAGCACCAAGATGGCAGCGTCTGGGGTCTTCGGCAGGCCCTCAGCTGACATGGCAACACATTAGGATGCCAGGATTCACGGGAGCCAGAACGGTTCAACTTAAATGCTGCTGTCCGTGATTGTCAGCGGCTGCATGTAGGAGACTAAATGACAGCGATCGCAGCTCTGATCGCTGCTGTAAAAGGCAGGTGTTGGGTGGGTAAAACAGCCTGCACCTGCCTGGGGGGCTCCACACACTCCATGATGGATGTATACATATCATGGAGAGAGGAAGGGTTATAAATTGCAACTCCTGCAAAATAAAAGCCCTCTTTTGGCAAGATTGATGGAAATAAGACTCTTGGAAAGTGAGGATTAAAAAAAACTAAAACACTGTGCAGTGGGAAGGGGTTAAGAAGCAGACAGAACCTTGTAGAACAGGTAACTGAACAGGTAGACTGTGATTGCTCCAGTGTTTGCGCTACTCAGAGTACAGAATGATGCAGAATGACTTCATCCACAGATTTTAGAGTAAAAGCTTTCTGAAATAGATCTATTATTCATGGTTTCCTTGTATTAGCCTTACTCTGCTAGTGAATTTATTACTTCGATTTTCATCTTTAGAGGGGATTTTCCATGGGAGGAGACGCGCAGCAGGAAGGAGTCCCATCTGTGTATTTTTCTCTATGTACATGCACCACAGTGAGAGCCATGGCATGCGGTGGTCAGCTAGTTGTATGCCCACCCAAAGACCAGGTCTTCACTCTGGGCACAATTAAAAATCGCAAAATAATGACGTATCCTGAAGGAGTTTTACTTTTTAGTATTTGAAAGTAACATCAACCAGTGGGGTTTACTATTTGTGTGTATCAAGCAAAGTGTGAGACGTGGTTAAAGGGGTGATCCGAAGGCAATGCATTTTTCCGTATCTATTTTATTCCCATTATTTTCTAATATACTTGCTTTAAAAGTTCCCTACCATTCCCTAACTACACTAACTTTTTGTAATTTTTTTTTTCTATTTCAGTTCTGATGACGATTTGAGTATTCCCAGTGTATGGTGAGATAATCAAGCAAACCATCATTAGAGGGCAGAGGCTGTGGTCATTGTCGCATCACCCTCCCTGAAAGAAAGCATCATCAGTGACCCTTGTTTCAGCGGCTAGACCTTAAATTGTCCCTGCACGTCTCCTTTGTGTAGTATCTCCCCCAGTGCTCTGTGCAATGCGTGTGGTGGCGGAGACCAGTGATGTCACCGGCGGGAGCAGCGCTAGTCCTCCTGCACGCTGGATATCGCTGCCAGCTTATTACTATTTAGCAAAGCAGACTGTTATGACCTGGTGGTCAGGACAATAATGGACCTGGTGGTTAAGAGCACACGGAATGACCTGATAGTTACTGATAATAAGGATGAGCTCTGGGACGTGGGAACTCTGCTGACCGCAATCCCTAAACCTATCAAAACACACTAGAAATAGCCGTGGATTGCGCCTAACGCTCCCTATGCAACTCGGCACAGCCTAAGAAACTAGCTAGCCCTGAAGATAGAAAAATAAAGCCTACCTTGCCTCAGAGAAATTCCCAAAAGGAAAAGGCAGCCCCCCACATATAATGACTGTGAGTAAAGATGAAAATACAAACACAGAGATGAAATAGATTTAGCAAAGTGAGGCCCGACTTGCTGAACAGACCGAGGATAGGAAAGGTTACTTTGCGGTCAGCACAAAAACCTACAAAAAGACCACGCAGAGGGCGCAAAAAGACCCTCCGCACCGACTCACGGTGCGGAGGCGCTCCCTCTGCGTCCCAGAGCTTCCAGCAAGCAAGACAACAAATTAAATAGCAAGCTGGACAGAAAAATAGCAAATCAAAGAAATACAAGCTGGAACTTAGCTTCTGATGGGAAGACAGGTCACAAGAACGATCTAGGAGTGAACTAGACCAATACTGGAACATTGGCAGGTGGCATGGAGCAAAGATCTAAGTGGAGTTAAATAGAGCAGCAGCTAACGAATTAACCTCGTCACCTGTGGAAGGAAACTCAGAAACACCCACCAGAGGAAGTCCATGGACAGAACCAGCCGAAGTACCATTCACGACCACAGGAGGGAGCCCGACAACCGAATTCACAACAGCAGACAGACCGGACGCTGCACTCCTTGCACAGGGCGATGGGGAGACGCTACTCAAGGAGGTGACGCTCGGGGACAGAACAGGGACTAGCCTCTGTAACGAGCGCCACTGATGACTCTTCATTTCAGGGCAGGGGCAGTGACTGACCGCAGCCTCCACCCCCTGATGATGCTTTGTTTCAGGGAGGGGCAGGGGCAGTGACTGAAGCCTCAACCCCCTGATGATGCTTTGTTTCAGGGAGGGACAGTGACTGACCGCAGCCTCCACCCCCTGATGATGCTTTATTTGAGGGAGGAGCAGTGACTGACTGCAGCCTCCGCCCCCTGATGATGCTTCGGTTCAGGGAGGGGGGGTAGATGCTGTGACTGACCGCAGCTTCCACCCCCTGATGATGCTTCATTTCAGGGAGGAGCAGTGACTGACCGCAGCATCCGCCCCCTGATGATGCTTCATTTCAGGGAGGGGGGGCAGATGCTGTGACTGACCGCAGCCTCCACCCCCTGATGATGCTTCATTTCAGGGAGGGGGGGCAGATGCTGTGACTGACCGCAGCCTCCACCCCCTGATGATGCTTCATTTCAGGGAGGGGCAGGGGCAATGATTGACCGCAGCCTCCGCCCCCGATGGTGCTTCGTTTCAGGGAGGGGCAGGGGCTGTGTCAGATTAACCAGTTCTCGCACTTTACTTGATACATATTAGAAACCACTGAGTCGTATGAATTGGAGAAACATGGCTGGAGACAATTGTTTTATTGATATAGATATATATATATATATATATATATATATATATATATATATATATATATATATATATATATATATATATATATATATATATATTTTTTTACCCTAGGAAAAGAACTCTAAGTACTATAACTATACTCTCTCAGAAAACGGACAGGCGCGGACTTATGGCCAGAACTACAGTGTGGATTACCTGACAGATGTCTTGGTGAGTTCTTTCTTTTACTTTTAAAGTGGTTTTCCCGGAATGAATATATATGATGCGGGTTTTGGGGGGGGGGGGGTCATAAATGAGTTGAGGGTCCAGAACCTGAGAACATCCTTTTCATTGATTTGGCTGTAAAAGATAATTTTTCTGTTCATTTTTTCCAAATTGGTTAATAAGTTAAAAAGAATTAGAATGACAATGGTCACTATTCTTTATTATCTTTGTAGAAAGAAATTGGCTGTTGTATAGGGACATTTAGTCATGAAAAGTGGGGCAGCATGCATCACTATTTTTCCTATAAATTCTGTCTGATTCTGGTATATTGGCTCTATCCGTTCCTGATGTAAATGGAGGATGAGGAGTCACTTTGATATGATGCTACTGGAAAAAGTGGAGGATCTTGCTGCATTATGGATTATATAAATTGTCATTTCTTTTTATGAATAGGCCAACATCTCCTTGGACTTTCTCAGCTACAAATCAAATAATGAGCCTTTCTTCATGATGATTGCCACTCCAGCTCCGCACTCTCCTTGGACTCCGGCCCCTCAATATGAAAGCTCCTTCAAGACTGTCACTGCACCTCGAAACAGCAATTTCAATGTCCATGGCAAGGTTAGTATCAACAGGTGTGTAGGAAAAGGTGCACCCAGGTGTAAAAGTTGTATCTGACCTCTTATTATCTGCGGTCCTTAGTGTTGTCGATTGATACTTCCAATCTTAGATTTTCCATCGATTGCTCACAAAAACTCAGTAGAGTTGTGCTCAGACAGAAGCGATGAGCCCCTACATAAGCGAGTGCTGTACAGGCACAATAGAAAGTCTGTACATAGTGTGGATTGTGGGCTCAAAGACTTCCTATTGGCCCCATACATCGATGTGTGCGAGGTCTCCTTCTCCCCATAAAGTGGCTTCCTACTGTTTAGTAGATCACCTATAAGAGCCTAATGAATTTGTAGCTAATAATTACCGGGAAGAAGCCATACTATTCTGTGATGGGGCTTTCTGCAGTTTGTGTCTGCCCCTGTGGCATATGTAAGCCAAGAATGCCTGTTCATACAGGTTACATGTGCGATAATAAGGAAATGAGTACAATATATTGTATACCTACAATGAGATGTGGGAATTATTGAAAACTGATGTGATCTTTCATCTTTCAGGATAAACATTGGCTAATACGACAAGCCAAGACGCCAATGTCTAATGATTCCATACAGTTCCTGGACGATGCTTATCGCAAGAGGTAGGATTGTTGATATGACTTTGACTAGTATCTGTCTCTATCATAAGAAACAACTGACGGTATAAAATGGTTTTCATAAAAAAGCTTCCAATGCCCTAAAAAATAAAAATAATTTATATCTGCTGAAGTTTTTTCCATTCTAGTGCTGCCTCTCTGATCTCTTATTTACAGGGATGCAGCAATGATGTCTCATCTACAGCATCTGAACGCTGCAGCCAATCGCTTGGCTCAGCAGCTTCATTCTGTACCTCAGTTACTGGCTGCAACAATGACATATTGTAGATGGGACATCATTGCTGCGTTCCTGTATATAAAGAACAATAAACTTTATGTAAATGAATAGTACAGGTAAATATAAGAAACATTGGAATATATCACACATCAATTTCCTTCCCCACTCATCAGCCACTTCTTCCTCTCCCCTGCTTCCTGAACCAGTCATTAACTCTGAGTAAGACTTAAGAACAAATACCATTGATACATAGTTTAGAGATATACTCCGGGATAACATCCCATATCATTTAGGACATGGTAACCAGGACACTCCAAAAGCATTAATCCTACAAAGACTCCATGGAGTACAAAGTCCAATACACTCTAATAAAAATTCAACTGGTGAAAATGCAGGATCAAGTCATATAATGGCCAGAAATAGTGTTAGTTCTCATGTACACACTGGACAGCTTATTCTGTATAGTTAACTTTTGGAGTGCTGCCTATCCCCTGTGAACCCGGTAATATACTACTAGTGGTGTTTCATTTTTTTATTTTTTATAATAAATATGTATAATTTGGTTGAGCACACCTCCCTTGAGTCTATGGCTGTTTTTAATTAGTGTTGGAGGCCACCTGTCCTTTAAGTGTGTAGGCTTTTGACCTGGTAGAGGTATGACTGATAAAGGTTAGGGTTCCATCAGAGAACAGTCGCCTTGTCATGGCTGGTGGGCATACATGAGTAGTCCAATTTGTGGGCTAAGGATTTTTACTGGTTTTAATGATGCTTTGTTTGAAAACCCCAGTGCATACTGGGATAGTCAAATGAGTTATCGTCAGGGTGTGGAGGCTGTGGTCACTGCTTCAATATTTACCCCCCTACAAGAAACAAAGTGACTTTACTGACACCTGTATGTGCCGGTTGTCAATTCTGACGTATGCTCGGTAGATTTTAGTCACTGTGCTGTATGCACAGTGACCGTGCACTCGCTTGGCGATTCTGATCAGAATTAAGTAGTTGGCACATGAGTGCACTGTCAGTGCACATTGTAAAAAGGGTAGTCAGTGTGCTGGAAAAGCCTAGACCAGCGCCGCCCCCCATAAATGTCACGAGGATAATATTTTCCACTCTTCAACATTGAAATTGCAGCACCAAGAAGGGAAAAGTTATGGAAATCACAGGATCAATAAACATGTTAATATGCAAATGATGGGAAAAAAGGAAACCACGATCAAAATATCTCAATTTTATTTCACATAGAGTATGAGCCCCACATAGAGAAATACATGCACTTGCACGCCTAGCCATACTATCAGTGAGGTTATTAATGGTTGTCAGATGAGCGTTCTGCCACACTGAATGCACTTGGGCACACAAATCCTCAAGGTTCTCTGCTGGCAGCGCTTATTACAAGTGCTGACCAATGATGTTCTCGATGGCAAACATCTGGAGAGGCTGCAGGTCATGGTAGCAGGTGTAGGACATGCAAGCTACTTGCAGTTAGCATGAGCAATATGAGGCCTGGCATTGTTGTGATGAATGAGAAGACCATGCTCTGGTGGGACTCTAAACCTAATATTTATCAACATAAAAAAAACAGAAGTCGGCTCACCAACGATGAAGACACCTGTGCCACGAGGAGGAATGGAGCCGCCAGGGCTGCAGCAGCAAGTAGGATACATAATGTAGATTCTGTAGGGAAATGTCCTTGGGTAAGTGAAACATCATCTCCCTGTAGTCTGGCCTGCTATGTGCTATCATTTCTGGATTTTAATGTTTGTGAAATAAACTTCATGTTTTACTTACCTGAGGTGGTTTTGCTGGAGAATCTACATTTTTTTTCCCCCCCTAATATTTATCAAGTCTACAAATTTAAAGGGCATATAGTATCCAGCACTAATTAAAAAAGCCTTACATTAATTTCATAAATCCAAAGTTGTATATATTTATAATGTTATTTTGGAAACCTGACTACATCTTGGCATGTCCACCTAATTTGAGTGAATCCAGTTTAGGAATTTGAGTTCTGAATCACCTAGTGTTACACTCCTGCTTTACATAATCAATTATTATTTATATCGGCATTTTGCGCTTTCCAATAGTTTTTAGTTCTGCGATCTTCTTTCCAAGAATAAAGCTGGTGAATACTTTAACAGACATAGATTCCTTTTTCTTATTCACCCGGATCTAGATCTCCCTGCCTATGTAGTATAGCAATGAATAATGTAACGTATTTTAACCTACATTGGCGCTGTGTATGGCGGTCTGACATTCATACTGTGTGGTGCGCTGAACAGGTGGCAGACTTTGCTGTCTGTTGATGACCTGGTGGAGAAACTCCTCAAGCAACTGCAGGCACGTGGAGAACTGGATAACACCTTCATCTTCTTCACGTCTGACAATGGCTACCACACAGGTAAACACTGGGTTTGTTTTTTAAATTGTCTCTCTGGCGGGGGTATGGATTCTAAAATGCACAATTTTAGAATCCATAGTATTAGACAAGTTATTAGAAACTCCTTTCCCTAGTTCAGCTATTATTCCAGAAATCCCATCAGCTTAATATACTCCTAGTCCTAGACCTACAAGTACATACAAAATTGGAATGTAGGGAGCTGAACTAGGAAATATTTTCTGCAATTTTCAGTATCCTCCAATTTTATAGGTATTCCAGGCAAGGTTAAAATATCCAATCAATTTATAGTGTTGGGTCTAGTATACAGTATAGTTTTATATTGCATAAGAAATGAAAATGACTACAGTATACTACATACAAAAAAATACTGGCCACATCGACTACAAAATTTTTACACTGTGAATATGGTTTGTTGTATGGTCCGTAAGCTCTGGTCATAGTATCTACTGTACCATGTATTTCTTGTCTTTGTTGTAGGGCAGTTCTCCTTGCCAATCGATAAAAGACAACTCTATGAGTTTGACATTAAGGTCCCATTACTTGTCCGTGGGCCTGGGGTAAAGCCTAACCAGACAAGCCAGGTAAATTCAATGGACTAGAGTAAGTTTTAAACTTGTGTGCATTTATGTATTCTACCCAGAAGTTCTGGATGGGGAGATCCAATAAAGGTGCTGCCGTTGATAACAAACTGTGTTCCAGTTGTCTCTGCAGGAGCTAAATCCTCATTCAAACATCCATTTTTCCTGCGTATGTTCTATTCAGGTTTTTACAACGCATCGGCTGCCAATTGTGATGAGCGGGGAGGAGGGGGTCGGAGTTTCGGCCACGCAGACACGGTTGAAAATGGCGGTCACGACGCACAAAAAAAGTTACATTGAACGATTTTTTTGTGCGTCGCGTCCGCCAAAAACACGATGCATCCGTCGCACGACGGATGCGACGTGTTGCCATACATCACAATGTGTCGCTAATGCAAGTCTATGGAGAAAAAACGCATCCTGCTGGCAACTTTGCAGGATGCGTTTTTTCCCCAAAACGACGCATTGCGACTTGCGTCACACAACGCAAGTGTGAAAGTAGCCTTAGATGCCAGTGAGAGGCAGGTCATACAGCCAAATCAGATCTCATGCTTTACACTGAAGGGAGGCAACATCCTGAAACACGTGTCTGCAAATTGAGATTCTGGTTTGACTTTCTCTATCGCCTTTCTTTGGGGGACACAGGAACCATGGGTGTATGCTGCTGCCACTAGGAGGCTGACACTATGCAAATAAAAAAGTTAGCTCCTCCTCTGCAGTGTACACCCTACAGGAAGTAGGATATTCAGTTTAGCTTAGTGTCAGTAGGAGGTGGACACGGGTCTTTCATCTTTATATACCTCAATGTGTGTCGTTTCTTTTCAGGTTTTCCGGAAGGGATACAGGGTGAGCAGTCACACCTGTAGTCCCACCATACGGACTATGAGTACGGCGTGTACTGCCACCCCGTATCCTTATAGATCCTTCCCCAGGACCAAGATCCTAGCACACAAGCGTGCTCAGAAGTCCGGTCCTGGCTCCGTCCCCCACCCACTCGCCCACCAGAGCCTGTCGGTTGGAGGAGACGAGGGCGTCCATCAGCTCCCTGGACGTCTGATATCTCCCCCGGATTGAGGTTAGTCAGAACGGCGTGGGATATTTTAGGTGAGTATTCCACATACCCCCCCCCCCCATGCTGTTCCGCCTGAGAGCCTCCACTAATCTGGGGTGGTCACTGGAGCAGTCCTAGTTCAGTGCTGCGCAGTTTTTCCCCAGGCTGCCTTGGCCTGGTTGGCGCCTTGGTGGCCGCATCTCTGAGCCTGGCTTATAGGTAACCACGCTGCCTTTTTCCTGACGCGGCGCCGTGGCCGTGCAGCCAGCCGCGCCGTTTCCTTCCCCGGCGCTGCCCCCTTTCTGGCAGCCGCACCGGCTTCCTCCTGCAGCCGCACTTCTTTTCTATCACAGCGTGGCTGCCTTGCAGGCAGCTGCGCCGCTTTCTTGTGGCCGCACTTTCTCTCCCGCAGCGGCGGCCTTGCAGGCAACCGCGCCGCCTTCTCCTGCGGCCGCGCTGCGCCTGTTTTTGCAAGTGCATGTAAAGTAAGCTGCGGAGACACCATCACGTGTTTCTCAACGCAAGCAATGAATAGCCAGGCCTTTCCCCGGGAAGGAACAACCACGGGAAGGGCAGCATCCAATAAAGGAAAACATCCAATAAAGGAAAACCACCTATGCCAAGCATGGTATCCATCCACAGACAGCTGTTTCGGGGTTTTTGCCCCTCATCAGTGTGGAGTAGGAAACTGGCTATTAGGAGCAGTGCCTAGTAAAAGGCTGTGAAGGTACAGATGAATGACCTCGGGGAGACCAAAACATCCAACACAGCGGAGACACCATCACGTGTTTCTCAACGCAGTGATCCAGAACACTGCCCCCATCCCTTATGGGAAATATGCAAATGCATGTAAAGTAAGCTGCGGAGACACCATCACGTGTTTCTCAACGCAAGCAATGAATAGCCAGGCCTTTCCCCGGGAAGGAACAACCACGGGAAGGGCAGCATCCAATAAAGGAAAACATCCAATAAAGGAAAACCACCTATGCCAAGCATGGTATCAATCCACAGACAGCTGTTTCCTTGTTTTTGCAAGGTCACCGCACCATTTTTCCCGACGACCGCGTCCCACCCCGGCGGCCGCCGGCCCCAAATTTAGGCCCCGGCTTCTTCTGGGGCCTACTTCCGGCGCCGCGTCTCCTCACTTCCTTTCCCTCAGGCGGGCTTTTCTCCCGCCCGGCTTTCATTGGCGAGCTCCGCCCATCGGCGCCATCTTGGTGCTCCTGGCCTGGCGGTTAGCCCCGCCCACTTTTCCTGCGCCCCTGAAGTGGTTTTTAGGCATCAGGACCGCCTTGCGCTGGCTCCTCAAAGCGCTTAGCCTGGCGTTCTCATCCCTTGCGGCTCAGCATTGCAGCCGGTCCCGGACAGAAGTGTCCCAGAAGTCTGCTCTGTCTGCCTGCACCCCTGCGTTAAGGACCATCGACATCATGAAGTGCAGCTTTCCAACCATCACCTGTCGTGAGTAGCTCTGCTGCAGACTGACACTCTCCTCTGCTTTCCTGTCCCCTAACCTTCTGGCTTCTTCAGGGGTTCCTTCGCCATGTCTAATCTTAAGGGAAGTCGCTTTTGTCCTCCCTCTTCTACCTTAGTCTAACACCTTGCGTGTTCGCCTTATGCCCACCGCAGTGTCTGCCGTGAGTAGCTCTGCACCGCGGACTGATACTCTCCCCATCTGATTTTTTTCCTCGGACCCGTTCGGTCTAATTTTAAGGGAGGTCGCTTCCGGCCTCCTACCTTTTCTCAGGCAGGCTTGCAGCAACCCACATTATGCTCACCGCCCAGGAACCCCCACTGCTGCTCCGCCTCAGAGCAAAGTCCCCATCCTCTCTGTCTCTATCAGTAGCGGATCTCACACGGGTGTCCTAGACACTTGTGTCCGTGCCTGATCGGTTGCCCCTGCAGACTTCTGTAGTAGCCAGCGGGTCGCAAGAAGCTCCGTCCGAGTCTTCTAATACAGGCCGCGAAAGATCCAGACAGGAACGCCGGTCTGAGTTCTCTTCTCGGTCCATTTCGCCCCACGGTCCTTCTCTGTGGTCGACTTCCCCCTGGTCTTTACCCCCGGAGTCAGGCGAGGCTTTCTCTGAGGCGCCTTCAGAGGATAATTTGGGGCCGGATTCGAACCAAATCGCTAACATGAGGGATATGGTTCAAAGCCTCATTGGAGCGACCAATCAGACCTGTGGCATCAAAGATTCCTCTACGAAACCCGCAGATCAGGCGGTTTCATTTAGATGGTTTAAACTACCTCCCAAGGTATTGGCTCCTCATCCTCAATTCGAGGAGCGTCTGGCCAGAGAAAGAGCGAATTCGACCAGACGTTCTCAAAGAGACAAGCATCTTGGAGTCTCATATCTCTTTCCTCCGGATCTCATTGCCAACCGGAATGAGAGGCGTTAAAGAACGGCCTCTCCCCCTGTGGATCTGTTGGCTGCTAGACTTGCCACCAACACAGTCCTTACGCTGTCCGGTGGGGCGGCTCTGAAAGATTCCATCAATAGGATCATGGAATCCTTCGTGAAGTCGGCTTTCGAAACTGCCGCATCATCCCAATGCCCGCCTTTGGCTTCCACTTGGGTTTCGAAGTCTGTATCCGAGGGGCTAAACAACTCCGTTGGGGCATTCAAGCTGGAGCTCCATCAGGCCGGCTGGCGGAACTTGCCACCCAGATTACTCACGCCGGGGAATAATTTGTTCCCTGGACGTCGCGTCTTCTGCCGCACAGGCGCCCAGTAATGTTGCTGCCAGCCGTCGCACTGTTTGGCTCAAGAGTCACCAAAGTCCCTTACGAGCCTGCCTTTTCAAGGTTCACGTCCTTTCGGTTCCAGACAAGGCACAGAGAGAAAAAGACAAGACCAAAAGAATGGTATGCACTCCCCAAAGGTCCTTTCGGTTCCAAGCTGGACCAAATTATTAAGGACGCCACTGGCGGCACCAGTCACCCTTCTCCAGACCTCGCCTACTTCCCCTTAGGCAGCTACTTCGGTCTTTTCGACCTTTTTCGTAGTTTTGCGGCATCAGATTCCTCTTCGCAACAGCAGAGGCCACAGGCACGTTAAGAGAAGGTATTCTTCGACTCACTCTTTCCTGGCGTGCCCGCTACTCCTAAGGTGGATTCTCCAGGTCCTGGACTGGAAATTCCACCTAGGCATGACCCACGACTAGACCCCAGCCCGTTTCTCAGGCTGGGCAACCGTCTCCTGTTCCTCAGGAACGTCTGGGTCTCCTCAGTAGAGGACGCATGGGCCAGGGCACTTGTATCCTCTAGATACAAAATCTTCATTTCACGGTCCTGGGATCGTTTTCTTCGAATCCCAACCTCCAAGAGACCCCGCTCTGGTCCCGGGTTTCTTTACAGCCATTGTTTCCCTCCTTAAATCCGGGGTAATCGTTCCCGTCCCAGAACAGGAACGGTTCAACAGTTCACAGGCTTCTCTTCAAATCTTTTTGTACTGACAGAGGACGACAAGGTTCGTCCCAGTCTGGATCTCAATTTGCTGAACAGGAAGTTTCGTCGGAGACACTTCAGGATGATATTACCTCATTCAGTAATCGCTTCCATGGAGGCTCAGGAATTTCGGTTTCAGGCTCCCGAAAATGTCTATCCATCTTTCCCGACATTCTAGCCGTTGCAGGTGGCTCGTCAACAGGAAGAAGTTCCGTCTAGTTAAGCGCCTCGTATCTCCGGGCATGTGCTTCGACACTTGTCGGACCAGAGTCTTCCTTCCCGAAGACAGGATATCCCTCCTTTGTCAGGAAGTTCGCTTGCTCCAGGGTTTTCGGCTCCCCTCCTTTCCGATGGGCCTTAAAGGCCCTAAGGAGGTTAGTTGCAACATCGGAAGCAATTTTCCCTTCGCCTGTTTCATTCAAGACTTCTTCAGCAGGCTATTCTATCACAGGGGACAGGTCTGTCTTCTCCCTGCATCGTCCGATCCGGCTTTCTCCCGGGTCAAACGGTTCCTCGACTGGTGGCCGAGGTCACTTCTCTTATCCCAGAGTAGATCCTTCACAGCATATCCTTCCTTCCAGTTCCCTGGCAGGTGGTGACGACGGACGTCAGCCCGCTCGGCGGAGGCGCGGGGCTTTGTCTCCTGTTCTTTCAGGGTTGTTGGTCGGCGCAGGAGTCCTCTTTGCCGATCAATGTCCTCGAGTTCCGGATCATCTTTCTGTCTTTCCTTCACTGGGTATGGATTCTCAGCAGCCTGCCAATTCGAATCCAGACAGACAATGACACAGCAGTGGCATATGTCTACCACCAGGGGTGGACTTGGCGTTCTCTGGCCTCGGCCGAGATTCCAGGATCCTCCTTTGGACAGAGGCAACGGTCCTGGTGAGCTCCGCAGTGCTTGTCCCCGGCGTGGACATTTAGGCCGCCGACTTCCTCGGCCGCGAGGGCCTCGCGGCAGGGGAATGGTACTTCAGGAGGTTTCCTATCGGATTGCTCTTCCATTGGGGACTCCAGAGGTGGACCTCATGGCGTCCCGATTGAACAGGAAGGCCCCTCGGGTCGGCCCAGGGTCCCGTGATCCTCTCACAGTGGTGTTGACACTCTGGCCATTCCTTGGTCGCAGTTCGTGCTCCCCTATCGGTTCCCACGCCTTCCCTTGCTTTCCAAGCTGTCGAAAAAGATCAAGGCTGGATGGATGCCGGTCATTCTGATCGTCCCGGATTGGCCCAGGAGGTCTTGGTTTGCAGACATCGTCAATTTTCTCGCGGACACCCCGGGTGCCTTTCCAACGGACCCGATCTGCTGTCTCAGGGTCCGATCCGCCACCCGAATTATCGGTCGCTCAGTTTAACGGCGTGGCTGTGGACTCCACAGTTCTAAGAGCGTCCGGCCTTTCGGCCCAGATGAGTCACTCTATAATCCAGGCTGGGAAGCCTTCGTCTTCTTCCAGGATCTACTATCATACCTGGAAGGCTTACTTTCGTTGATGCGAGTCCAACCGCTTTTCACCTATGTCCTTTTTCCCTGCCTTCCATTTGGTTTTCCTTCAGGCAGGACTGGATTCGGGCTTCGCTCTCAGTTCCCTAAAGGGCCAGGTTCCTGCGCTCTTCTTCCCTTTAAGAAGACTTTATCTTCTCAGCCACAGGTTAAGACCTTCCTTCAAGGAGTAGCCCACGCGGTCCCTCCGTACAGGGCCTCTATGGATTCATGGGAATTTAAAGGTTGTGTTGGTTGTTCTTAGGGGTTCCCCCCCTTTGAGCCTTTCAGGGAGTTTTCCCTGTCAGTTCTATCTCGGAAGGTGGCTTTTCTCAGGTCCATCTCTTCGATCCACCGCGTTTTTGAGTTGGCGGCCATTTCTTGCCGACCTCCTTTCTTGATTTTCCACCAGGACAAGGTGGTCCCAGGCCTCCGCCTTCCTTCCTTTTTTTTCGAGGTGGTTTTCATCTTTCCACCTCAACGAGGACATCGTTCTACCTTTCCTTTTGTCCAGCTCCGACTCATCCTCTGGAGCGATCGTTGAACAGGCTGGGCCTCGTCAGGGCAGTGAGGATCTCCCTGGCTAGCACGGCCGTTTTCTGAAATATGGATTCTCTTTTCGCCATCCCTGATGGCGTGCGTAGAGGCCTGCTGGCTTCCAAGACTATTGCTCGCTCTATCAGAACGGCAATTTTGGAAGCTTACCGGGTCAAGAACAAGAGTGCCCCCTCCTGAGATAAAGGCTCACTCTACCCGGGCAGTCGGCGCTTTCAGTGCGGTACGTCACGGGGCTTTCGCCGACGGCTTTGCAAAGCGGCAACCTGGTCTTCCATCCACACGTTGCACCGAACTACGGCGGACTCCAGCCTGGGCAGAAGGATCCTGCAGGCGGCAGTGGTGAGTCCTCGGACCTGCTGGAAGTCTTTTTTTTCCCACCCCAGGGACTGCTTTGGAACGTCCCATGGTTCCTGTGTCCCACAATGAAAGGCGATAGAGAAAACAGGATTTTTGGTTGCTTACCGTAAAATCTGTTTCTCGGAGCCTTCATTGGGGGACACAGCACCCTCCCAAGTTGAACAGCTCTGTTTACTGTTTATGTTTGAGTTCTTTGAACACTCTTTGAGTGTTTGAAACTGTTAATCTATGGAGCGCCGTGGAATTTGTTGGTGCTATGTAGATAAAGTTTATTATATTATTATTATTATTCTTTCTCTTTTACACGTTGCTTCTCCTACTGCTTTCTCACTAACTGAATATCCTACTTCCTGTCGGTAGGGTGTACACTGCAGAGGAGGAGCTAACTTTTTTATTTGCATAGTGTCAGCCTCCTAGTGGCAGCAGCATACACCCATGGTTCCTGTGTCCCCCAATGAAGGCTCCGAGAAACAGATTTTACGGTAAGCAACCAAAAATCCTGTTTTTATCCCAAGTTATGTGGCAAGGCTTGTTAAATGATTTATAATGACTTTTAGAATTGTTACTTCTAACGAGTATCACTAGAGGTCAAGTCGTCTTCTTCTTTGAAGAGAGGCGTACGTAGGGTAAATGCGTTACGACAGTGGTGAAATAAGTTAAGGTACCTTCACACTCAGCGACGCTGCAGCGATACCGACAACGATGCCGATCGCTGCAGCGTCGCTCTTTGGTTGCTGGAGAGCTGTCACACAGACAGCTGTCCAGCGACCAACGATCCCGAGGTCCCCGGTAACCAGGGTAAACATCGGGTTACTAAGCGCAGGGCCGCGCTTAGTAACCCGATGTTTACCATGGTTACCAGCGTAAACGTTAAAAAAACAAACACTACATACTTACCTTCCGCTGTCTGTCCTCCGGAGCTCTGCTTTCCTCTGCACTGTCAGCGCCGGTCAGCCGGAAAGCAGAGCGGTGACGTCACCGCTGTGCTTTCCGGCTGGCCGGCGCTGAAACAGGATGCAGGAGGAGTGCAGAGAAGCACAGCGCCGGGGACAGACAGCTGAAGGTAAGTATGTAGTGTTTGTTTTTTTAACGTTTACACTGGTAACCAGGGTAAACATCGGGTTACTAAGCGCGGCCCTGCGCTTAGTAACCCGATGTTTACCCTGGTTACCAGTGAAGACATCGCTGGATCGGCATCACACGCCGTTCCAGCGATGTCAGCGGGAGATCCAGCGACGAAATAAAGTTCTGGACTTTCCTCAGCGACCAACGATCTCCCAGCAGGGGCCTGATCGTTGGTCTCTGTCACACATAACGATATCGTTAATGATATCTTTGCTTTTTGTGACGTAGCAACGATATCGTTAAGGAAATCGTTATCGTTGCTACGTCACAAAAAGCAACGATATCATTAACGATATCGTTATGTGTGACGGTACCTTTTAAAGTGGTGGAGGTACTCACTTGTGGTTATGCCAAATCAGCACAAAACCCGATGCTGCCACTGTCCTTATTCCATGGCTGAGTGTGTCAAATGCGGCCATGAGGCAATAATTTAAAGAATAAGTGTTTGTGGAACATTGTCCAAACAATAGACAGATCTTAGGGCAAGGTGAATGAAATCTTCTTTATTAAGTAATCTTAAAAACACCACAGATTTCAGGGCACCTTTTTGAAGTGATAAACCATTTCACCTTGCTCCGGGATCAGTCTGTTGGTTTGTTTGGACATCATTCCACAAACCTTTATTTTTAAAGGGAACCGGTCAGCAGGATTGTGCACAGTAACCTACAGACAGTGTCAGGTCGGCGCTGTTATACTGATTACAATGATACTTTTGTTGATGAAATCTGTCTTGTGCTTCTTTTTTAATCCTTATATTCAGTTTTTAGTTAATGATATGCTCGTGTCCTAAGGTGGGGTAGGTGTATGTGGTGCTCTGATTAGGTATTCATAATGCAGACCGCTGACAGGTCACCGATCCCTCATTGACCTGCCCCCTAGTTTGCATAATGAATATACTAATTTTTTTTTTTTTTTTAAATAAACATGTCACTTCATCAAAAAGTGTGCAGGCGCCACCAATCACTTGTCAGTTAGTGACTATTATATTGCCGTGTTGAAAAGAAAAAAAAAAATCACCATCAAAATGGCACCCTCAGCTGTGCCTGCGCATTAGCATCTATCACGTGCCGATAGATGCTACAGTGCAAGCGCCTCCGCCCGCCCCTTGTTGCTGCAGCCAAAAAAAATTTACACTACATCAAAATGGCGCAGGCACAGCCGACGTCGCCATTACCATCTATTGCATACCAATATATGCTACTGTGTATGCGCCGCCTCCAGCCCTTTTTTGTTGTAGTGTAAATTTTTGTGGGGGCTGCAGCAACAAGGGGCGGGCGGAGGCGCTTGCACAGTAGCACCTACTCCGCCTTAGGAGAAGAGCATATCATTTAACTAAAAACTGAAAATAAGGATTAAAAAAGAAGCACAAGACAGATTTCATCAACAAAGGTATCATTGTAATCCGTATAAGGGTGCGTGTGCACGTTGCGGATTGGCTGTGGATCCACAGCGGATTTGGCCCTGCGGATTCGCAGCAGTTTTCCATGCAGTGTACAGTACCATGTAAACCTATGGAAAACCAAATCCGCAGTGCCCATGCTGTGAGAAATTTCGCTTGGAAGCGCTGCGGTTTATTTTCCGCAGCATTTAAATTCTTTGTGCAGATTCTGTAGCGTTTTACACCTATTCCGCAGGTGTAAAAACGCAGGCAAAATCTGCATAAAATCCGCAGGTAAAACGCAGGATCCACAAATGGAATCCGCAACGTGTGCACATACCCTAATGGCGCTGACCTGACACTGTGTGTAGGTTATGGTGCACAATCCTGCTGACAGGTTCCCTTTAGCAGATGTTTATCGGCACATCCTCTATACCTGATTTGTTATTTCTTCTATTTTAGGCACTTGTTGCAAACATTGATCTTGGTCCAACCATCTTGGATATTGCTGGATTTGACCTTAATAAGACCCAGATGGATGGGATGTCATACTTCCCTATTTTGGCAAGTAGAGGCGTTGTCTTGTATTATGTCAAACATTGAAACCATCAACTAGTGCTGCAGTAATAATCGTAGTAACAAAGATTGGTTCAAGATTAAAAAGTGAATTTGTGAGGCTTCTTGTCTGGTTTTGAGTAGATTAAAAGTAGAATGGTATGAAAAATTATTTATAATAAATGGGTTTTCCATGAACAGCTCATTCCTGGGATAGGTAATCCATATCAGATCAGTGAAGATCTAACAGTTGGCACCCCCATTGATCAGCTGTTTGGCCAGGTTTACAGATCAGCAATAATACAGCTCAGAACGCTGTGTAATTGCCGTTCTCAGATTCTGCAACTCTGTTCCCATTCACTTCAGTAGTAGATGATGTGCAGCACCCGAGAGCAGCCACTACAATGTACAGAGCCGTGCTGTTCAGCCGTGTACATCCAACCACTTGTGGATCCGTAAACAGCCGATTGCTGGCAGAGCCAGACCCCTACCTGCCAGTTATTGAAGCCCTGAAAAAAAAATGATGTAATTTTATACATTTTCTTTCTGAAAACTACCAGTAACATAAACTATCATCCCTCTCTTTCCTGTTTCTACAGTCACATATCACAATCCAGGAAGCTTCCAATATGTTTAGGGGATTAGGGAAGGAAAACATTATGCTATTCTGTCCACTTTTGGGCCATGGAAGCCAAGACGCATGTTGAAGGGGTATTCCCATCTCCATGATGCTATCCCAACATGTAGTATAATATTAGCAAACACCTCAAATTAGAAATGTAGCAGTGTTTCTGATTGCTATGCCGGTTACGACCATTGATAGTGACTTAGTTGCTAATGGTCGTAACCATGGATACCTAAGGTCCCGCAATGCCCTCCACATGAGGAAAGAGACCTAGCGAATCAGAAAAACTATTCATTTATAATTGGAGGTATTTGCGAATATTACCATATTACACCTAATACATACTGGGATTGGATCTTAGAGATGGGAATACCCCTTTAAGTGTAACTGTATGTTCACAGATAGTTTCCCTTGCAAAGCTCTGTTCACGTGTCTGTTCAGATGTTTCATTTAGGGTTTGTCTCATAGATTGGAAAATCATTCTGAATGCAGATGCAAAACTTCTTTTGTTCTAAAAGAAAAAAAACATGTGAACAGAGCTCTATGGAGATGTAATGGAAGTATAAACCAACAAGGGTCCACAAGTCCATAACGCCAAGTCATTCCACCTGCATGTTCACTATGCCTCGGACTTGTTCTGAACAAGATATGTGCTTCTGTTTTCAGAGGAACAGCAATGGCACCTGGAGAACTGATCTTTTGGTGGAATATCAAGGAGAAGGTGTTAATCGTACTGATCCGTCATGTCCTGCTTATGGGCCTGGAGTGTCTGTATGTAATATCAATGACCTAATGTTGAGAAATGACCTATTGTGGTGTTGGCTCCCTAGGTTAGGTCAACATTCACCCATGTTAACCCTATCCTTGTAATAATTATGGTGACGGCAATTGTGTAAACTTATGTTGCAGTACTGTGTGGCCATATGGTGACACATGGAGTACCTTTTGTCTTTTTCTTCAGAGCTGCAGGTACAATTAATGCCACTGATGGTATTTTAGGCAATCGTTATGTTTTACATAATTACTAAATAAGTATCCAACAAAATATGGCATGATTATTTTTTTTAATGGGATTATTATGGAATCTGAATGCAAAAAAACAAAACTGAATGCCTACATGTTCTTATATATTTTAAAACTATATGCATACATTTTGTTCTAGGGCATACCTAATGTGCTTTTACATAACATGGAGAACATTCTAGTTTTTGACAAACCGACTGCCTAATTTTTGTGCAGATGAGGGCAAGGGATGTCTCGTAGGTTTCTGTAAGTCATAGAGAGCTCGCTCCTGGCCTCTAAACTTCTGTTATTTAACTCTTTAATTTCAATGACTTCCAGCAATGTTTCCCAGACTGTGTGTGTGAAGATGCGTATAACAACACTTATGCCTGTGTGAGGACGATTTCTAAAGACCACGACTTGCAGTATTGTGAGTTTGATGATGCAGAGGTGGGTTGATGCGCACAACTTGCGTTTTGTAAAATATGCGAAGATCTGGTAGAACCATTATTTTTATTTTGTTATACATGTTAGTAATAAGCCACCACCCAAAAAATGTAGGAAGAGTTTGTGTTTTTTAAATATTTTTATGTCTTAAATATTGAATTTCAGGTTTTTGTTGAAGTCTATAATTTGACGGCAGATCCAAACCAGTTGACAAACATTGCTAAAACCATAGACCAAGAGATCCTAGAAAAGATGAACCATCGGCTTATGGTCTTGCAGTCCTGTTGTGGAGTTTCCTGTCGAAGTCCAGGGGTCTTTGATCCTAGGTAATGCATCTCTACTAGGCTATCAACAGTTGGAGATATATTTTGGTTGGAAACCTATTTCTTCATTATGGGACTTTAGTTGTCCATTTAATGAAGATCAAATAAAAATTCCCAAATTCATACCCTACAATATTTAGCAGTTTTTCTGCAGTTTTACCCCAGAACATTGAACATACTCAGTTTGCCAATTCTTTTTTTGGCAGGTGTGATCTCATAAATCCGTTAAAATAGAAGTTTTTCCAGGACAATTGTGGCCAGCTCTTTAGATTTATCAATTGTTTTTCACTATTGTGTTTTATGCATGTACTAAGCAAAGCAGCACAGAAAAAGAACCAAGAACACACAGACCAGCCATCCAATATATCGAAAGAAACCTTAAACTAATATGACAATATTCTTCCTGCAGGTACCAGTTTGACCCAATGTTGATGTTCAGAAATCAAGATGACCTGGGCCATATGCTGCGGAGAAAGTCTTTGAAGCAGAGCACCTTGCTTTAGAGGGTGGGATTTTCGCGACCGTCACTTTGAAGTAATGAAGCTGGCCTCTTGATTGCCAATGGGCAGCCTTGCAGATTGCCACGATCTGTTTTATTGCTGTCATTTTTTGTGCAGGACTTAATCAAAACCTGGCTATCTGTGTTGAAATCTGTGAATTATGGCAACTCTGGCCATGTCGATGTTTGTTCTCTTCCCAGAACTGTTACTGTGTGGGCCTCATGTGGCTGACATGTCACCGCTCTGGATGGTTGGCTGGATTATTGTAATGGCGATGCTTTTTGAGATAAAGGGAACAGAACTAGTCATATTCTAGTATTTTAGCCAGTCTAAAAAGCAATGAAGCTTTGTTTGATTACGAGCTGATCTAGATATCCAAACTAAACTCTAATGCTTGGCACTAATGTCTTGTAATCAGATTATTTTTGTAAAAAAAAATATTTTTTTCTATTTAGAAATGCTGAACAAAGAAAGGAGAATAAAAGCATTACTGCAAAAAAACATTGCATACCATCAAATAATAGAAAACAATTATATAAAAATATAACAGGCTGATTTTATTAACACTTCAAAAACACCACAAACAGTTAAAACATAATTAAAAAATATATACAAACACCATCCAATACACTCGGGTAATAGAGACCATGACTCAGTGTAGTAATGTAACCCAAGTATAACCTAGTGGCTCATGAGGTTATGCCCAAGTGATGCCCAATGTGATGCATCACTTCACCAGGTTGTATTCTCATGGGAGGTTTTCTTCTGTTTATATTGTGAGGCCCAGTGGTACTATCATGTACAGGTGACCTGTAAGCCTGTTAGTTGGTTCGTTAGTCCTTTACTATATTGGACAACCATTTTTGCCTGCTATTCTTTTTGCTGCATTGCCCTATGTGCTTTTATGGGCTATTTATGGTATTGTCCAATTTTTTTGCGCACTACCTCATGAGCCACTAGGTTATACTTGGGTTACATTACTACACTGAGTCATGGTCTCTATTACCTGAGTGTATTGGATGGTGTTTGTATATATTTTTTAATTATGTTTTAACAGTTTGTGGTGTTTTTGAAGTGTTAATAAAATGTTTTCTGTTATTTGATGGTATGCAATGTTTTTGCAGTAATGCTTTTTTCTCCTTTCTTTGTTTAAATTTGTCTTTATTACTGATATTGCACCCTCTATATACTTTTCATACTATATAGCAGTGCGCCCAATTTCTTGGTTTTTGCTATTTAGAAATGCTGAACACATATCAGGCTTTCATGACCTCAAAAGACATCGGCACTAGTTTTTCTCAAATTTCTTAATCATCACTTTATTTTATATTCCTTTCAATCCTATGGTCTTTATCATGTGGTCATATGCATTTAGATGTGTGCTTGACCTGGTGGATATTCTAGGCATAGCTATTGAATATATGACCACTCCGTTACATAAAGACAAAATTACATCTCATATACTGACAATGTTCAGACTGGTAAAACGTCCTCTATAACTTGGAGAAAATTATGGCCATCTACTCACCTTCTAGTGAAACTTGATGGCATGGCTTATTAGTAGTGATGAGCAAATATACTCGTTACTCGAGATTTCCCGAGCATGCTCGGGTGTCCTCTGAGTATTTGACTGCTCGGAGATTGTTTTCCTCACCTCAGCTGAATGATTTACATCTGTTAGGCCTCTTTCACATTTCCGTCGGTACGGGCCCGTCGCAATGCGTCGGGCCGACGTACCGACGGACGCTGTGAATTCTCTGCAAGACGTGAGCAGCGGATGAAGTTTTTCGACGCATCCGCTGCCCATTCTGCAGTCCGGGGAGGAGGGGGCGGAGTTTTGGCCGCGCATGCGCGGTCGAAAATGGCGGACGTGACGCACAAAAAAAATGCTACATTGAACCTTCTTTGTGACGACGGTCCGTGAAAACACGACGGATCCAGTGCACGACGGACTCGATGTGTGGCAATCCGTTATGATCCGTCGCTAATACAAGTCTATGGGCAAAAAACGCATCCTGCAAGCACATTTGCAGGATCCTTTTTTGTGCCCTAAATGACGGATTGCGGTGGATTGCAAACGACGGAAGTGTGAAGGAGGCCTTAGCCAGCTTGATTACATGTGGGGATTCCCTAGCAACAAGGCAACCCCCACATGTACTTATGCTGGCTAATACCTGTAAATCCCTCAGCTGCGGCGCAGAAAACTAAATCTCCGAGTACTTACAAATACTCGGAGGACACCCGAGCATGCTCGAGAAATCTCGCGTAACGAGTATATTCGCTCATCACTACTTACTAGCATATAGTATGCACATTTCTCTTTTGATTTTTTTTTTTTTTGCCAAGATTACGGTACATAGAAATATTTGTGACTGAAAGATAAATCTGTCCTACAGGAAGTATATTCCTAAATTCTCCTGCTGGGATCTGTAACTTATTTTTAGCAAAAGGTAAAAAGACAAATGCAGAAGGGAACTGGGAGTGAGCTAAAAATCCACAGCCAGTTGTTTCTCATCACTGTACTGTCTAGTAGCACTTTGTAAACGTTTTTCCCTATTAGTTGAAATTTCAAATATCATCCAGAATGAAAACCACTAGGTTTTAAAAGGGTATTCTTGTGTTCTTAAATCACTTTAGACAGCATGAAAATTAAACAGGTTGCAATTGACTTGATTTTCTATTTACTTTCATGCCCCTGCTGAGTTTTTTCTTGCATAGGTACAGCTTTTTCCAAGGAGATCAACTACCAGAACCCTGCCAATTATGCACAGTAGTTACATGCAGGCTGAGTTAACTCCTGAGATCCCAATTGCCTCTCTCCAGCCCATTGATTTCTATAGAGCTGTTAATTGCTCACCTCCTGCCCCTATCCTTGTCAGCTCCTGACTGAGCTGCTCTTATCAGTCCTGCATAATCACAATCCCTATCCCACAGCATGGGCAGTTTCCAGATTAAGATAACTATTTACTGTTCTCAATTTCCTGAGCCTTGTGCTTGTTCAAATGCACCATTATCTCTGTTAAGATATTGATAAGTGTAGACTCAGAACAATGACTGTAGTAGAAGGAAACTGACCAGAACTGTCACACAAAGAGGTATGTCTGCACCCCTCCTTTTCCCCAGCAACTAGTATATAAGACACAAGGGTTATTCTTAGGTTATTTCTTACTCTTGGTTAAGTAGGTTCACATTAAAGATATGTAGTAATGGTACTCTGTTCTTTCTCAGTATGGACATCAGACTTGATGATAAATGTCCTAAAAACGTTACTTTGTGGCAATGATAAGTTTTTTTTTTATGTTTGTGATTTATTATACCCTTAGGTTGATCATGGTTATTTTAGTGCATTATTATGAACAATGATATGTTTGTAAGTAATGCATCACATTGTATACAAACGTCTGTAAAGGAACTCAAAGTAATTAGGTTAGTATATGAAGTATTCCAAGTTTTATATTTATTTAAACTTATCTTACACAATTGTATACATGGAAAATTATTATGGAGATTGCATTCTATTTTTATGTCCTCATTAAATAAATCTACATAGATGCTGTAATTTACGGAGTGGAAATATGCTGTATTCCGAAGTGCTTGTCCATACAACATAATCTATGAATACAGCCACAGTGTAAAAGATGGATGCACCCAGCATCGTGCTGAGATTTGTATGATATAGGAATGAAGCTCTGTATCCCATCACTGGTATGATAACTGATAAATGGAGGAACCAGCACAAATTACAGTTAAAATCGAATAGACTGCAGTTGTATAAAAAAAATATTCATTTTAAATTGAACATTAGCAAATGGTTTCACAGAATGACTATTACAATAAAATCCAAAATATTTTCCCGTGGAAAAAGAGTGGTGGAAAGTGTTCTAGTACGGTCTAATAAAATAGCATGGGTTGTTCCACATAAAAACAAACTGCGCACTACTTGCTGACATGAGATTCCCTGTTCCAGAGCTCTGGGGGGAATTGTGGTGATGGCAATGCTGAATTTAAGTCAAATAAAAAAAAAAAAAAAGCTCATGCAGTAGCACTGTACATTTGTGAACACGGCCTTAGCAACTTTTTTTTTTTTTTTTTTTTTTTTTTAACCGCAGTATATAGATATTTGTCAAAAACTGTCAGAGAAGCTCATGATTTGCCAGTGTGACTGCAACTGTGTGGCTATGGCGGCTATACCCGACTCTTGGAGAAAATGCCAACAGTGGAATGGATCATGCTCAGTCGATATTATGGAACACAAGTATTTGCAATGAAGTTGAAATTTATTTTTCTTTTGAAATGTGGAAATCATGCCATATCTGGTCTTTATAAGCTGATGAGACTAAACTGGAATATGAGGACATATATGCCTGTGTCCATGTCCGTTTTTGAGAGAGAAAAGCTTTTTTTTTTTCTCCAGTCCTGAAAACCCCTTTAATGCCATAGCAATGATGAAAAGTCTTGTCTGTTAAGTTCTATACTGTTATCCACTTACTGTGAGAATTTACTGACTGCAAACAAAGAACAAAGTAAGAGAACAAGGCCAGTTTTACTGCCCAATATATACAGTCATTTAAAGATACTTTGCACTGGTATTTTATAGCTGCTTGATGCAGAATTGTATGGTTTGCCTTTGTTTTCTTTCAGTCTGTAATTTACTTTTCCCTGTGTGGAATTGGTTAACTTACTTAGAAAGTGACCTTTAACTTGACCCTGTTCACTGCTGCACTTTTCAATAAAATTTAATTTCTGTCAGTTTTAAACATTTTCTCGTAGTTATTGTGTATTTCATAGTTGCCTCATTATTGCTTTGCTAAAATCTGCCACACATCGGTCTATATTTGTGTATACACTGCGCAGTTACTATACCTCTGCTGAGCCTACATATGTATGGGGGAAATGTAGCTGTGTCTTCTGGGGGCATGACCTGTAATGGCGTAATGCATCCCCAGCAACAATTGCAGCAACGACAGATCCAGGAATAGGGCTGAGGCCACTCCCTGTTCCTGGCTCGATCCGGGGGCGGGACCTGATGGCTATACAGAATAAAAACCTCCCCCTACCTCTGAACCATACTTTGGGAGATATTGCAGATGGAAGACCTCAAACAACCTGGAGAACCTACAGAAGCAGCCCCTCCGACCATGGTTAAATCCCTGGAGAAAAACCTTTCTAACTACCTGTATTTTTATTTTATGTTTCATAGAACAAGCCTAGGAAAGCAAAATTTTAAACCTAGAACAAGGAATGTTCCCCCAGACTAGCACCCCAAAATTTAAAATACCTTTTCTCCCATCACTAAGGGAGAAAATTAAGGGGTTTCTAAACAAAAAGACACAAAATGGACGAAGTCCAGAAATAAAGGAAAGATCTCGTAAGGGGATCATTTAAAAAAAATTTTTTTTTTAATCTGTGTTTCCAAAAAAACAAACAAAGGTGTCATGGCCCAACAGGGGTCGGTGCAGCGGACAGCACAACACTCACACAACGGTATGTAAAAAGGGAGCGGAATGGGGCACCTCCTAAACAACAACTTGTGCCTATCCCTAAGCTCCCCTAACGCCCTATGCAGGTCCTTTTCCCTGCTGACGTCACGTGCCTAGTCCCTAGCTATCACCTCACTATACCCTGCCTATTGCACGGGCCGGAAAGGACACTAGCCTCACCACTGCAGACGGTATCAACATGGGGTAGTGACAAGCACGAGACAGGCAAGGAAAGGTACAACGAAAAACCTAGCTCAAGCTTCTGCTGCAAGCTCAACACAGCAGAGTATAGGCAACCAGGACCTCAAGCAGCTGATACACTGATGGCACCAGAGAGCTCCCAACTCCTTGGCTGATCTCCAGAGAAAAACTATTACCAACAGTCGGCTGATGCGTCATGTGACTATTTAAAGGATGGTGGAAGTGGTCACCACTCACATCAGCTGACCAGCAACACAGCAGCTGCCAGCAAGGAAACTGACATTAACCCTTGCTGGCCCAAAAGTAAAAACCACATTTAAATTAAAGGGACTCTGTCACCTGAATTTGGAGGGAACAATCTTCAGCCATAGGGGTGGGGTTTTCGGGTGTTTGATTCACCCTTTCCTTACCCGCTGGCTGCAATATGGGATTGAAGTTCATTCTCTGTCCTCTGTAGTACATACCTGCACAAGGCATTGCCAGAGGGCGGGCGCACAGGGGGTGGGGACATGGATCTTTATTTTAAACACGAGAAACAAAAAAAAAAAGGAATATTCATATCTTCTCTACAGCAAACGCTGCTGCAGAGAAGATATGAATGGCGGCTTCAGCACCAGTGGGGGGGACAGCGCTTACTGTAGCGCTGTCTCCTGCACGGTACACGGACTGCACACGGACAACGTCCGTGTGCGGTACGTGTTTTACACGGACCCATTGACTTTAATGGGTCCGTGTAATCTGTGCGCTCCCACGAACACTGACATGTCTCCGTGTTTGGCACACGGAGACACGGTCCGCAAAAAATCAATGACATCTGCACAGATGCATTGATATCAATGTGTCTACTTGTGTCAGTGGCTCCGGTACGTGAGGAAACTGTCACCTCACGTACCGGAGCCACTGACGTGTGAAACCGACCTAAGCCCTTGGATATTAGACACAATAAGGGAAGAGCTAAAGTTACAATTTCTCACCCCTGCCCCTCCCCACCCCCTCAGAAAGATATGTTAAAAAAAAAAACAACAACACGACAAATCAGCATTCAAGGGTAAATCTGTGGAGCAGTGTCGGACTGGGGTGCCAAAGGCCCATCAGTAACCAACTCCAGGGCTTAACTTTTCAATTACATGCAAATGTGACATTTTCCTCAATCACAAATTTATATAACAATGAACTGGGTAGATTGTTAAATGAATAAGATGTTGCCTTTGTACATAGTGATTCAAGTATATTGTGCCAAGTACGGCTCATATAAGCACTTGACACTTAAAACGGTTTCTTGACGGTGCAAGTGAAAGGAACCATAAGCACTTGAAATAGGAAGATCACTGCACTCATCCAATTCAAAAGGAGTTGCCTATATGAAACTTTTATTGAAAAAACGGTAGTGAAAACGAAGCGACAATCTCAGTGAGGTATTCTAATTAGGCAAACTTTAACGTTTCGGACACCCAGTGGCCTTGATCACAAAAGTGCTGTAACAGAAAATATATATACATATAATGAACAAAACCCCATAGTAATATATGCAAAAAATAAACAAAAAACAATAAATATTAGGTAAACTATTTACAATACCAAAAAATATTAATATACACTCTTAGAAATACATGTCCGAGTTCTCAGATGACCAAAAAACAATGTGGACCCATAGTGTTGAGACCTATGTTCATTATGGACATTAAGCACGAGACTGGTTTAAAAGGATTGGGTCGGACTATCCAAGAGAAATTAAATGTCACATGTTAAGGACAATAAAACATATTCAGGACAATAAAACAAGTGCACATACCCTGTGTGGTGGTTCGTATATGTTTATGTTGCTCGAGGGTAATCAAAGGGGAGGCTGGCCCAAAGCATAGCCTGTTTAAAGGGACACTGTCACCTGAATTTGGAGGGAACAATCTTCAGCCATGGAGGCGGGGTTTTGGGGTTTTTGATTCACCCTTTCCTTACCCGCTGGCTGCATGCTGGCTGCAATATTGGATTGAAGTTAATTTTCTGTCCTCTGTAGTACATGCCTGCACAAGGAAATCTTGCCTTGCGCAGGAGTGCGCTATGGAGGACAGAGAATGAACTTCAATCCAATATTGCAGCCAGCATGCAGCCAGCGGGTAAGGAAAGGGTGAATCAAAAACCCCAAAACCCCGCCTCCATGACTGAAGATTGTTCCCTCCAAATTCAGGTGACAGTGTCCCTTTAAGGTAATAGAAAAAGATGAGAGCTAGCTTAAAGACACTCTATAAGTGTATATGAATAACCCCCAGACATTGGGCAAACTCTTAGTCCCTAGTGCGTTACAGTAAACTGCCTCTGCAGTTATTTCCATTGATCCATGGCGTAAAGGGATAAAGACATACAGATAGATATTTACCCTATGTAGGAGTATATGGCCAGTAAGCTGAATAGAGGATATCCAAGATGGTGTATAGCTACCATCTACCCAAAAAGAGGGGTTACTGCAACACAAATATATATAAGAACAAATGCTAGAACAGTTCCGATTGGATACTATGGGTAACATCAATCCCACAGAATATAGAATACACAATACTTGCCCGTGTGGTGTTGAGCCCGCAGGGCTAGGGTATAATACAAAGTACACAGTGGTGCTGGCGCCGTATGTGCACACCTGCCCAGACTTGTGGATACTTAGGTCTGAAAAAACGCAAATGAATTGCTAAGAATAACTGGATATAAAGATGAGAAGGACTTATCTGTAGTGGTTGATTAGCTCACTTCCATTGGTAGCGCAGCGGGGGCCGCAATCCTAGGTCCTAGACTCTAGCGTTGGTGGCAAAATGGGGAAAGCCGACACAAGCTAATATCCCACATCATCCCGTCAGCCAGAGCCACCGGACTACTACCCTAATATCCCAATCATTCCGTCAGCCAGAGCCACTGGACTACTACCCGTAATATCCCAATCATCCCATCAGCCAGAGCCACCGGACTACTACCAGTAATATCCCACATCATCCCGTCAGCCAGAGCCACTAGACTACTACCCCTAATATCCCAATCATCCCATCAGCCAGAGCCACCGGACTACTACCCCTAATATCCCAATCGTCCCATCAGCCAGAGCCACCGGACTACTACCCCTAATATCCCAATCATCATCTACCAGTAATATCCCACATCATCCCGTCAGCCAGAGCCACTAGACTACTACCAGTGATATCCCATATCATCCCGTCAGCCAGAGCCACTAGACTACTACCCCTAATATCCCAATCATCCCATCAGCCAGAGCCACCAGACTACTACCAGTAATATCCCACATCATCCCGTCAGCCAGAGCCACAAGACTACTACCAGTAATATCCCACATCAGCCAGAGCCACCGGACTACTACCCCTAATATCCCAATCATCCCATCAGCCAGAGCCACCGGACTACTACCCCTAATATCCCAATCATCCCATCAGCCAGAGCCACCGGACTACTACCCCTAATATCCCAATCATCCCATCAGCCAGAGCAGCTTGACTACTACCAGTAATATCCCACATCATCCCATCAGCCAGAGCTACCGGACTACTACCCCTAATATCCCAATCATCCCATCAGCCAGAGCCACTAGACTATTTTCCTTAATATCTCACATTATCCCGTCAGAGCCACTGGACTACTACCCCTAATATCCCACATCAGCCAGAGCCTCCAGACTACTACCCCTAATATCCCACATCATCCCATCAGAGCCAACATTGTCAGGTTGGCACTGTTACACCGATTAAAATGATACCTGGGTTGGAGAAATTCGTCTTGTGTTTCTTTTTTAAATTTGTGTTTGAAGTTTTAAGTTAATGAGGTGCTTCATGCCAAAGAGACGTTCCTGATTCTGGGCTCCCCTGCAGTCTATGGCAGATGGTGATCTGTGTCGGCACGGTAATAAATTATTATTTCCAGCTTTACAGAAGGACGATAACACCATAGAAATGATAAGAATAATAGGACTCCGTTACCACAACTGTCTACAAGGAAAACTGTTGCTCATAGCAACCAATCATAGCTCAGCTTCTTATAAACAGCTCTGGTGAAATGAAAGATGCTTAGTGATTGGTTGGGGCTATGTGGAGTGGGCGTGGCTGACACACACACACACACACACATGCTTAGTGATTGGTTGGGTCTGAGTGGGCGTGGCTAATGCAGACACATATACTCCTGTACATAGATTTTAGAAAACAATTTTTAAAATTGAGAGACACTCTGCCTGACGCATTTCTGGCACACCACGGCACCCTTAGTCATAGGATCCTATGACTAAGGCTACGCTCACATTGCGTACCAGCGCTTTGTGGACGGCTGTGTACTTCCTCCCTGAAGCTCCGCCCACTTCCGCACTTCTTCCGTTTAGGTCTGCCTACTTCTGCATGCGTCCTGCGTACCTCTACGCCACATTCGGACCACACTTGGCCATGCAAATCACTTAGTGCATGGAAGACATCGGACTGCACTGAGATGACAGCTGTGGGTAGTCCTATTTCTACAGACAAAATGGAGAAAATGGATTGAAAAAAAGTTTATCTTCTCATCCAAGAGAATCCGAGCACAGCAGGGGCGGACATAACATTGATGCATCTTGTGCGCCCCTTTATACTTCCAAAGTAGGTGCAAATTAGCATTTTCAGGAGCTCTTGGGATGCAAAGGCCCCTTATATTGCTCTTGCGCAGGGGCCCTTTTCGGTCTGTGTCCGCCGCCAGTGAAGCACTCTTCTGACAGGCTATGATCTGCACGATCAACCCAATTCTCTCGGATGAGAGAAAATACAGCCGTCTACATTATTCCTTAACTCGCCTTTAGGGTGAAGGAAATTTTGCTCTTATCCACTGAGACCAATACCAGAAATTACTCAATAGTTGGGGTGGGACAGAATTTATACTGGGACACAAAGCATCACATTAGATCACCATCTATATGCATCCTGACTTCTCCATAGAATTAAACATGCTCCAGCGGCGTAGCTGGGGTTCAGCTCAGAGGAGGGGAGGGAGGAACAATACATCTAAGTGGGCCCCTAACTGGTAACCCTGATTACAACTAGACAAAACCGAACTCATCATCTTTCCCCCATCTCACGTATCCCCCCTACCTGACCTATCTATTATGGTAAACGGCATCACGCTCTCTCCAGCACCTGAAATCCGCTGCCTCGAGGTAACTCTCGACTCTGCCCTGTCCTTCAAACCGCACGTCCAACTCTTGCCACCTCCTGACGCCTCCAACTCAAAAATATTGCCAGAATCCTTTCCTTCCTCAGCCCACAATCTACCAAAACTCTTGTGCATGCCCTCATCATCTCCTGCCTCGATTACTGCAACACTCTCCTCTGTAGCCTCCCCGCTAACTCTCTTGCACCACTCCAGTCTGTCCTCAACTCTGCTGCTCGACTAATCCACCTCTCTCCTCTCTACTTCCCTGCTTCACCCTCTGCAAATCCCTCCACTGGCTCCCAATTCCCCAACGAATCCAGTTCAAACTACTAACACTGATCTACAAAGCCATCCACAACCTGTCCCCTCCCTATATCTCTGAACTAATCCCCCAATATCTTCCCTCACGTAATCTCCGATCCTCCCAAGACCTTCTACTCTCCTCCACACTTATTCGTTCCTCACACAACCGCCTCCAAGATTTCTCCCGAATATCCCCCATCCTCTGGAATTCCATGCCTCAACACGTCCGACTATCCACCACCCTCGGCTCCTTCAGACGGAACCTGAAAACCCATCTCTTCAAGAAAGCCTACAGCCTGCAATAACCATTCTGCCGCCTCGCCAGAGCCGCCGCCTCGCCCCTGACCTTCTGTCTCTTCCCCACTATCCCATAGAATGTAAGTCCGCAAGGACAGGGTCCTCTCCCATCTGTACCAGTCTGTCACTGTAAACCTGTTTACTGTAAACGATATCTATAACCCTGTATGTAACCCCTTTCTAATGTACAGCACCATGGAATTAATGGTGCTATATAAATAAATAATAATAATAATAATTACAACTACTGTGGCGCAGCCTATTGTGTGTATATTTGTGTGTATAAGGGAACTGCAGCAGGTGAGCGTGCTGTTACTTGGAAAAATTTCTACTCAAAGAACAACACTGATTACCGCCATATGGTGACCATATAGTGGTAGATACAAACGTTGCAGAACATACAGGTGATTACAGTACAGTTATATATTTAGTGACTTACAGCTGACGTTCTTTCGTATGAGTCTCATTTTTCCATTTGGCCCAGACCGACATGGCAACTTCCTCCAGCCATGCTCTTCTGCAGAGATTACAATAAAGAGACAGTTGACTTCTCACATTTCCAGCACTGTCCCCATCTATCCCCAACCTGCACAAACTCCTGCTGATACCTCAATCCTGAGCCGCTGCTGCTTTATGTGTCCCTATTACTGCCCCTGCTGTGTGGTACAAAAGCAGTGATCCTGTAAGTGCCCTACATAATAATGCCCACCACTGTGCCCCTTACATAGTAAAATGTTTCCTTTGTGCCCTCTAGAAAAATGTAATACCCTGTGCTAGTGTCCTAGAAAACAGTGTCCACATGTTGCCCATAGAAAGTAATAATGCCCCATGTACACTTTTGACAGTCACGATACTGAATGCCCCTATAACAATAATGGTTAGGTGCCCACTTAGCATTTAATAATGTCCTGAGACCCCCCCCCCCCCCATACACAGCTCCCTATTCACAGTATGGTGGGCCCACAGCTCCCCTATGCACAGTATGATGGGCCCACAGCTCCCCTATGCACAGTATGATGGGCCCACAGCTCCCCTATGCACAGTATGATGGGCCCACAGCTCCCCTATGCACAGTATGATGGGCCCACAGCTCCCTATGCACAGTATGATGGGCCCACAGCTCCCTATTCACAGTATGATGGGCCCACAGCTCCCCTATGCACAGAATGATGGGCCCACAGCTCCCCTATGCACAGTATGATGGGCCCACAGCTCCCTATATACTGTATACTGGGCCCACAGCTCCCCTATGCACAGTATGATGGGCCCACTGTTCCCCCAAAACCCCGCATAATGGTCCACACACTGTATAATAGCCCCACACACAGTATCGTGGCCCTCAGTTTGACTGCCACCCAATAGTAGCTACCACACTGTATAAAGGTCCCACAGTAGTTTCCACACTGTATATAGGCCCCACATTAGATCTCATGCATATAAAAACTCTTCCTGAAAGGGCTTGAAGTATGAGTCTAAAATGGCCCCAGGTACCAGTGTGAAAATTGCAAGATTTCTAGTATAAAATAAGGGCAGCCTAATGGTATGTGTATAGTCATTTTCAGCTGGATTGTCCCTGGAACCCACCTAAAAAATCAATATAATGCACAACAATGTCATACTCGCACTGCTGTGCATAATTTGTTTTTTTGTAATCTATGTTAACTTTGAAAGCAGTTAAGTGGCTAAAAGAGGTAACCTGTTCATTCTTCCGGCGGCTTCTGCTTGGAAGATGTTTGATATTTATAGTTTAAGGAGGACACCAAAGATGCTAAAAGAAAAAGACTGCCCTCAATAATTTTCCAGAAGTGTCTTCACCTTGATAAGCACAGCAGATCAACCAGCACCTTTAAGACTTGGCATGCACATAGGCGTCATGGGACCACCATTGCCTCCACATTCCATCCAAGCAGAAGCTGCCAGTTGGGACAGAATGTGAAGGTTGCAGCCAAGCAGTGGACAATGATTGGGTGCAGTGGTCACATGATGCCTTTTTAAATGTTGATGCTCTGAAATCGGTGGTGGACACAGTTGCTAGTACAGTTGACTGGTGCCGATCTGTGAGGTCAGACTAAGTTTTTTTTTTTTTTTTCTTCCCTCACCCCACTCTAGGCCCATTGTCAATAACTTTTAAATAGAGAAAAAACCCTTTAATAAATGATATGTCCATATGAATGGTATAATAGGGCAACACGGTGGTGCAGTGGTTAGCACTGGAGTCCAGGGTTCACACCCCACCAAGGACAACATCTGCAAGGAGTTTGTATGTTCTCTCCGTGTTTGCGTGGGTTTCCTCAGGGCACTTCGGTTTCCTCCCACATTCCAAAGACATACTGATAGTGAATTTAGATTGTGAGCCCCATCGGGGACAGTGATGATAATGTCTGTAAAGCGCTGCGGAATATGTTAGCGCTATATAAAAATAAAGATTATTATAATGCAGATTTCCTATTGAAAATGAGGCATATTTGCCATGGAATTGGTCCCCAACACAGACTTACAATGGTTGTCTGATTTTGCCAAATTCAATTAGCAGATCATTGAATATGTATTGGCACTTCAACATTTACAATATGCAGCTCATAAGAGTCAAGGGGAATCCATTAGTAAGATCAACCTTCTATATGATCATGTAGGTAATAGAAAGCTGAATAAAATAATTCCTTGATATTTGCAGTAGGAGGTCTTAGGCTGCCGTCACACAATCAGTATTTGGTCAGTATTTTACATCAGTATTTGTAAGCCAAAACCAGGAGTGGGTGATCAATACAGCATACTTTTCCTCTAATTGCTCCACTCCTGGTTTTGGCTTACAAATACTGATGTAAAATACTGACCAAATACTGATAGTGTGACGGCAGCCTTATTCCAGAGAAATTCACGTTTTTCTTAATATGTAAGGCTGGTTTCACATTTGCGTTTTTTTGGGTGCGTTTTTGCGGTAAAAAACGCAAAAAAAACGCATGGTGAAAAAACACATGTAAACGCATGCAAACGCTGCGTTTTTTTGACGCATGTGGTGAAAAAAACGCGGTGTTTTGACGCGTTTACATGCGTTTTTTCATGCGTTTGTGTTTTTTAAACGCATGCTGAGAAATGTGTGACAGCTGCCAATCATCAAAATAAAGTAAAAAACCCACTATAAACAGAAATAGTTAGGGTTAGGGGTAGGGTTAGGGGTAGGGATCATACCGCTAACCATAACCCTAAGGGATCCTAACCCTAACGCTACCCCTAACCCTCACCCTACCTCTAACCCTAAGGGATCCTAACCCTAACCCTACCCCTAACCCTACCCCTAACCCTAAAGGGATCCTAACCCTACCCCTAACCCTACCTCTAACCCTAAGGGATCCTACCCCTAACCCTACCCCTAACCCTAACCCTAACCCTAAAGGGATTAGGGTTAGGGGTAGGGTTAGGATCCCTTAGGGGTAGGGTTAGGGTTAGTGGTAGGGTTATGGTTAGGATCCCTTAGGGTTAGGGGTAGGGTTAGCGTTAGGGTTATGGTTAGGATCCCTTAGGGTTAGGGGTAGGGTTAGGGTTAGGATCCCTTAGGGTTAGGGGTAGGGTTAGGATCCCTTAGGGTTTAGGGTTAGGGGTAAGGTTAGGGGTAGGGTTAGGGTTAGGGGTAGGGTTAGGGTTAGGGGTAGGGTTAGGATCCCTTTATCACCTTTATGTTGGGGGGTGGCATATCAGTGTGTTTTCTGGGTTTTTAATAGAAAAACGCATGCATTTTTAATGCAAAAAAACGCATGCACAAAAAAACGCATGCGTCCCCATTGACTCCAATGTATTTTTTTGACCCCAAAAAAACGCATGAAAACGCATGCGTTTTTTTTTGGTCCAAAAAATGCCTCTCAAAAATACTACAAGTTGCATTTCTGAAAATGAACGCATGCAGTAAAAAAACGCATGCGTTTCAAAACGCGACCAAACGTGTACACACAAAAACGCATGCGTTTTCAATGTTAAATATAGGAAAAAAAAACGCATGTGTTTTTAAAAAAAAAAACGCTGCAGACAAAAACGCAAGTGTGAAACCACCCTAAATGAGCTGTTAAGATCTATGGGACAGACAGAAATCTCCCTGGGAATCTGCCTATAGAGCTCATATTAAAGAAGTTGTCCAGGCATGGGTCTCAGCAGTAGCGTAGCTACTGGGGGCAGAGGGTGCTCTGAGGTGGGCCACCCGGAGTTACGATACAGTTACATTCTGCGGGGGTGCTGCCTTATTACAGGGTCTGCCTATAGGGGTGCTGCCTTATTACAGCGTCTGCCTATGGGGGTGATGCCTTATTACAAGGTCTGCCTTATTAGGCTATGTGCACATGTTGCGGATTTTGCTGTGGGTCCGCAGCAGCTTTCCATGCATTTACAGTACAATGCAAACCTATAGAAACCACCCATTCTGCGGAAAAAAATGAGCGGAAACGTTGCGGGTTACATTCCGCAGCATGTCAATTCTTTGTGCGGATTCCGCTGCAGTTACACCTGCTCCACAATAGGAATTCGCAGTTGTAAAACCGGAGGTGGAATCCGCACAAAATCTGCATAAAAACTGCGGTAAATCCGCAGGTAAAACGCATTTTACCTGCGGGGGTGCTGCCTTATTACAGGGTCTGACTATGGGGGTGCTGCCTCATTACAGGGTCTGACTAAGGGGGCTGCCTTATTACAGGGTCTGACTATGGGGGCTGCCTCATTACAGGGTCTGATTATGGGGGCTGCCTCATTACAGGGTCTGACTATAGGGGTGCTGCCTCATTACAGGGTCTGACTATAGGGGTGCTGCGTCATTACAGGGTCTGACTATGGGGGCTGCCTCACTACAGTGTCTGACTATGGGGGCTGCCTTATTACAGGGTCTGACTGTGGGGGTGCTGCCTTATTACAGGGTCAGCCTATGGGGGTGCTGCCTCATTACAGGGTCTGACTAAGGGGGCTGCCTTATTACAGGGTCTGACTATGGGGGCTGCCTCATTACAGGGTCTGATTATGGGGGCTGCCTCATTACAGGGTCTGACTATAGGGGTGCTGCGTCATTACAGGGTCTGACTATGGGGGCTGCCTCACTACAGGGTCTGACTATGGGGGCTGCCTTATTACAGGGTCTGACTGTGGGGGTGCTGCCTTATTACAGGGTCAGCCTATAGGGGTGCTGCCTTATTACAGGGTCTGACTATGGGGGGTGCTGCCTTATTACAGGGGCTGCCTTTTTACAGGGTCTGACTATGGAGGTGCTGCCTTATTACAGGGTCTGACTATGGGGGCTGCCTTATTACAGGATCTGACTATGGGGGTGCTGCCTTATTACAGGGTCTGCCTGTGGGGGTTCTGCCTTATACTACAGAGTCTGCCTATGGGGGTACTGCCTTATTACAGGGTCTGCCTATATGGGGGTGCTGCCTTATTACAGTGTCTGCCTATGAGGGCTGCCGTATGCTATAGAGTCTGCCTATGGGGAGTGCATTATACTATATTTTGGACTATTTGGTGCATTATGCTACTGTATATGGAGGCTATCTAGGGGGCCATCATACAGTATGGAGATTACAGTGGGGGGGTCATTATACATTGTTGGAGCCATCAAACAGTTTGGGGGCTACTAAGGAGTCAGTATACTGTGTGGGTGCATTATACTGTTTATAAGAGAGCATCATTCTGTGTATAGGGGAGCTGTACAGGAGGAGACTCGGGACTTTATTAAATGTAAAGTGGGCACTTATTGTCATAGGGGAACTCAGGTTACTGTGGCTATCAAAGGGGCACACAGGGCATTATTACTTTCTAGGGGCAACATATGGGCACTGTTTTCTAGAGCACTTGCACCTGGCATTACTATATTGTAGCGAGTTGCTTTAGAATTTAGAGGACACAGAGAACCACACAGCAGGTGCAGTAATAGGGACACATATGGCAGCAGCAGCTCAGTATTGGGGTATCAGGGGCAGTAATAGGGACACTTACATAGTTACATAGTTATTAAGGTTGAAGGAAGACTTTAAGTCCATCTAGTTCAACCCATAGCCTAACCTAACATGCCCTAACATGTTGATCCAGAGGAAGGCAAAAAAAAACCATGTGGCAAAGAGTAAGCTCCACATTGGGGAAAAAAATTCCTTCCCGACTCCACATACGGCAATCAGACTAGTTCCCTGGATCAGCGCCCTATCCAGGAATCTAGTATATATAACCTGTAACATTATACTTTTCCAGAAAGGTATCCAGTCCCCTCTTAAATTTAAGTAATGAATCACTCATTACAACATCATACGGCAGAGAGTTCCATAGTCTCACTGCTCTTACAGTAAAGAACCCGTGTCTGTTATTATGCTTAAACCTTCTTTCCTCCAGACATAGAGGATGCCCCCTTGTCCCTGTCTCAGGTCTATGATTAAAAAGATCATCAGAAAGGTCTTTGTACTGTCCCCTCATATATTTATACATTAACATAAGATCACCCCTTAGTCTTCGTTTTTCCAAACTAAATAGCCCCAAGTGTAATAACCTATCATGGTATTGCAGACCCCCCAGTCCTCTAATAACCTTGGTCGCTCTTCTCTGCACCCGCTCTAGTTCAGCTATGTCTTTCTTATACACCGGAGACCAGAACTGTGCACAGTATTCTAAGTGTGGTCGAACTAGTGACTTGTATAGAAGTAAAATTATGTTCTCCTCATGAGCATCTATGCCTCTTTTAATGCATCCCATTATTTTATTTGCCTTAGTAGCAGCTGCCTGACACTGGCCATTGAATATGAGTTTGTCATCCACCCATACTCCCAGGTCTTTTTCATTGACGGTTTTGCCCAGAGTTTTACAATTAAGCACATAGTTATACATCTTATTACTTCTACCCAAGTGCATGACCTTACATTTATGCCCATTAAAGCTCATTTGCTATTTATCAGCCCAAGCTTCTAGTTTACATAAATCATCCTGTAATATAAAATTGTCCTCCTCTGTATTGATTACCCTGCAGAGTTTAGTGTCATCTGCAAATATTGAAATTCTACTCTGAATGCCCCCTACAAGGTCATTAATAAATATGTTAAAAAGAAGAGGGCCCAATACTGACCCCTGTGGTACCCCACTGCTAACTGCGACCCAATCCAAATGTGCTCCATTAATAAACACCCTTTGTTTCCTATCCCTGAGCCAGCTCTCAACCCACTTACACATATTTTCCCCTATCCCCATTATTCTCATTTTATGTATCAACCTTTTGTGTGGCACCGTATCAAAAGCTTTTGAAAAGTCCATATACACTACATCTACTGGGTTCCTTTGGTCCAGTCCGGAACTTACCTCTTCATAGAAGCTGATCAAATTAGTCTGTCATGAACAGTCCCTAGTAAACCCGTGCTGATACTGGGTCATGAGGTTATTCCTCTTCAGATACTCCAGCATAGCATCCCTTAGGATGCCCTCCAGGATTTTACCCACAGTAGAGGTTAAGCTTACTGGCCTATAATTACCGAGTTCAGTTTTTGTCCCCTTTTTGAATATTGGCACCACATTTGCTATACGCCAGTCCTGTGGTACAGACCCTGTTGTTATGGACTCTTTAAAGATTAAAAATAATGGTCTATCAATGACTGTACTTAATTCCTGCAGTACTCGGGGGTGGATCCCATCCGGGCCTGGAGATTTGACAATTTTAGTGATTTTTAAACGCCGCCGTACTTCCTGCTGGGTTAAGCAGGTGACACTTAATGTGGAATTTTTGTTAGCACTAATCATGTTGTCTGCCATGGGATTTTCTTTTGTAAATACTGATGAAAAAAAGTCATTTAGCATATTGGCTTTTTCCTTATCCTCATCCACCATTTCACCCAGACTATTTTTAAGGGGGCCAACACTATCATTTTTGAGTTTCTTACTATTTACGTAGTTAAAAAATATTTTGGGATTATTTTTACTCTCTCTGGCAATGAGTCTCTGTCTCAATCTTTGCTGCCTTGATTTGCTTTTTACAGACTTTATTTAATTTTCTGTATTTATTTAATGCCTCTTCACTACCTACTTCCTTTAATTCTCTAAATGCTTTCTTTTTGTCACTTATTGCGCCCCTTACAGCTCTATTTAGCCATATTGGTTTCCTCCTATTTCTGGTATGTTTATTCCCATACGGTATATACTGTGCACAGGTCCTATCCAGGATGCTAATAAACGTCTCCCATTTTCTTTGTGTATTTTTATGTCACAGGATATCGTCCCAGTTAATTGCACCAAGATCATTTCTCATCCATTGGAAATTTGCCCTCCTGAAGTTTAGTGTCCTTGTAACCCCTCTACTACACATCTTATTAAAGGATACATGAAAACTTGTTATTTTGTGATCACTATTCCCCAAGTGACCCCCAACCCTTATATTTGATATGCGGTCTGGCCTGTTGGTTAATATTAGGTCTAGCAGTGCCCCCCTTCTTGTTGGGTCCTGAACCAGTTGTAAAAGGTAATTGTCTCTCATAGTTGTCAAAAACCGATTACCTTTGCTGGAACTGCAGGTTTCTGTTCCCCAATCTATTTCAGTGTAGTTGAAGTCCCCCATAATAATGACTTCTCCTTGAGTCGCAGCTTCATCTATTTGCTTTACGAGGATATTCTCCATTGCTTCCATTATTTTTGGAGATTTATAACAAACCCCTATCAGTAATTTATTATTTTTTTCCCCTCCCCTTATCTGCACCGGCAGCAGCGGCTCAGTATTTGGGGTATCAGATGCAGTAATAGGGTCACATACGCCAGCAGCGGCTCAGTATTGGGGTATCATGTGCAGTAATAGGGACACATACATGTAGCAGCGGCTCAGTATTTGGGGTATCAGGTGCAGTAATAGGGACACATACGGCAGCAGCGGCTCAGTATTGGGGTATCAGGTGCAGTATAGGGTCACATACGGCAGCAGCGGCTCAGTATTGGGGTATCATGTGCAGTAATAGGGACACATACATGTAGCAGCGGCTCAGTATTTGGGGTATCAGATGCAGTAATAGGGTCACATACGGCAGCAGCGGCTCAGTATTGGGGTATCAGGTGCAGTATAGGGTCACATACGGCAGCAGCGGCTCAGTATTGGGGTATCAGGTGCAGTATAGGGACACATACGGCAGCAGCGGCTAAGTATTGGGGTATCAGGTGCAGTAATAGGGAAACATACGGCAGCAACGGCTCAGTATTGGGGTATCAGGTGCAGTAATAAGGACACATACGGCAGCAGCAGCTCAGTATTGGGGTATCAGGTGCAGTAATAGGGACACATACGGCAGCAGAGGCTCAGTATTGGGGTATCAGGTGCAGTAATAGGGACACATACGGCAGCAGCGGCTCAGTATTGGGGTATCAGGTGTAATAATAGGGACACATACAGCAGCAGCAGCTCAGTATTGTGGTATCAGGTGAAGTAATAGGGACACATACGGCAGCAGCGGCTCAGTATTGGGGTATCAGGTGTAGTAATAGGGACACATACGGCAGCAGCGGCTCAGTATTGGGGTATCAGGTGTAGTAATAGGGACACATACGGCAGCAGCGGCTCAGTATTGGGGCATCAGGTGCAGTAATAGGGACACATACGGCAGCAGCGGCTCAGTATTGGGGTATCAGGTGCAGTAATAGGGAAACATACGGCAGCAGCGGCTCAGTATTGGGGTATCAGGTGCAGTAATATGGACACATACGGCAGCAGCGGCTCAGTACTGGGTTATCAGGGGCAGTAATAGGCACACATACGGCAGCAGCGGCTCAGTATTGGGGTATCAGGTGCAGTAATAGGGACACATACGGCAGCAGCGGCTCAGTATTGGGGTATCAGGTGCAGTAATAGGGACACATACGGCAGCAGAGGCTCAGTATTGGGGTATCAGGTGCAGTAATAGGGACACATACGGCAGCAGCGGCTCAGTATTGGGGTATCAGGTGTAATAATAGGGACACATACAGCAGCAGCAGCTCAGTATTGTGGTATCAGGTGAAGTAATAGGGACACATACGGCAGCAGCGGCTCAGTATTGGGGTATCAGGTGTAGTAATAGGGACACATACGGCAGCAGCGGCTCAGTATTGGGGTATCAGGTGTAGTAATAGGGACACATACGGCAGCAGCGGCTCAGTATTGGGGCATCAGGTGCAGTAATAGGGACACATACGGCAGCAGCGGCTCAGTATTGGGGTATCAGGTGCAGTAATAGGGAAACATACGGCAGCAGCGGCTCAGTATTGGGGTATCAGGTGCAGTAATATGGACACATACGGCAGCAGCGGCTCAGTACTGGGTTATCAGGGGCAGTAATAGGCACACATACGGCAGCAGCGGCTCAGTATTGGGGTATCAGATGCAGCAATAGGGACACATACGGCAGCAGCGGCTCAGTATTGGGGTATCAGGTGCAGTAATAGGGACACATACGGCAGCAGCGGCTCATTATTGGGTTATCAGGGGCAGTAATAGGGACACATACGGCAGCAGCAGCTCAGTATTGGGGTATCAGGTGCAGTAATAGGGAAACATACGGCAGCAGCGGCTCAGTATTGGGGTATCAGGTGCAGTAATAGGGACACATACAGCAGCAGCAGCTCAGTATTGGGGTATCAGGTGCAGTAATAGGGAAACATACGGCAGCAGCGGCTCAGTATTGGGGTATCAGGTGCAGTAATAGGGACACATACGGCAGCAGCGGCTCAGTATTGGGGTATCAGGTGCAGTAATAGGGACACATACGGCAGCAGCGGCTCAGTATTGGGGTATCAGGGGCAGTAATGGCAGGCACGGTACAGCATAGGGAATGTGCCTCGGACTGCGGAGCCCTTATGGGAAAAGCTAATAAGAGACACCGTGCAGTGCCTATTCCCCCCTCACACTACTCCCTCAGGTGATGCACTAATTGGGACGCCCAGCTGACCAGCAGGAAGAGAGAGGAAGGGGCGTCTGGCCACACCCACAAGGGTTAAATCCAGGTGCTGGGGTCAGCACCTTCCTCTCTCTCCCCGGCTGACCCTCTGGAATTGTCCCACCCTCCCTCCCTTACATATTTACTGATGTTTTCTTTTTTTTTGTGCCGTTTAAAAAATGTTCTTAATATTTGAACCTTAAAGCTGACAATAATAATACTGTTAATTTTTAAGTCACAGCAGAAGTGGAGGGAGGGGCGAAGCTTCATAGCCGCTCATTGGCTGGCTGGCCGCCCGTCGGTCGCAGACTGGGCCCACGGCTGTGAGCCCGTTGCGAAATGTAATTTGCCCCTCCCTGCTTATCAAATTAATAAACTGTGACCGACTAGTTCAACCCATCTAAGCCTGTTTTTGTTGTCTTTTTGGGATTGGTGGTAGGGGGGAAGGCACTATTTACGACACGCGTGTCTACGCAGTCTAGGGACACATACGGCAGCAGCGGCTCAGTATTGGGGTATCAGGGGCAGTAATAGCGACACATACGGCAGCAGCGGCTCAGTATTGGGGTATCAGGGGCAGTAATAGGGACCCATATGGCAGCAGTGGCTCAGTATTGGGATATCAGCAGGATGAGGAGTTTGTGCAGGTTGGGAATAGATGGTGATGGGGCTGGAATATGAGAAGTGAAATGTGTCTTTGTTGTTTTCTCTGCAGCCGAGTCCTGGCTGGAAGAAGTTGTCATGTCGATCTGGGTCAGAAGGAAAATACGGGAAAAGGGAACGATTCCATCAGAAAGAACGTCAGCGGTAAGTAATTATCTGTAACTGTGCTGTGATCTCTTATATGTTCTGTAGGACTGGTATCTACCACTGACCATATGGCGGTAATATCAATATTGCTCTTTATATAGAGATTATCTTCAGTAACAGCGCGGTCATCTGCTGAGGTTCTCCTCCAGTATTAGGGCGCGTCACCCAGTTGTAATCAAAGTTACCTGGTTAGGGGCCCACTCAGAAGCTTCGCCCCCCCCTGGAACAAAACCCTAGCTATGCCTCTGGGTCTCAATTTTGCAGTTACTCTATGTGGCCGCAGACTTGTCAATCCTCACAGTGAACGAAGTCAGAATTCTCAAATGCTGTGAGAAAGTGGTCATGTGACCTTCGGACTAGACGGACTTGATGCAGCATTGCTCAATTCACTTGCATTGAGTGAGGTCATGCAGGTAAAGTAGGCACATAACTGCATGTCTGCAAATTACATACTTGCGGTTACACACCCACCAGCAAATCCTGACAGCGTGCACACTGTGCACTGTAAAGGCCCCGTCACACATAGCGACGCTGCAGCGATACCGACAACGATCCGGATCGCTGCAGCATCGCTGTTTAGTCGCTGGAGAGCTGTCACACAGACCGCTCTCCAGCGACCAACGATGCCGGTAACCAGGGTAAACATCGGGTAACTAAGCGCAGGGCCGCGCTTAGTAACCCGATGTTTACCCTGGTTACCATCGTTAAAGTAAAAAAAACAAACACTACATACTTACCTACCGCTGTCTGTCCTCCAGCGCTGTGCTCTGCACTCCTCCTGTACTGTCTGTGAGCACAGCGGCCGGAAAGCAGAGCGGTGACGTCACCGCTCTGCTTTCCGGCTGACCGACGCTCACAGCCAGTGCAGGAGGAGAGCAGAGCACAGCGCCAGGGACAGACAGCGTTAGGTAAGTATGTACTGTTTGTTTTTTTACTTTTAGGATGGTAACCAGGGTAAACATCGGGTTACTAAGCGCGGCCCTGCGCTTAGTTACCCGATGTTTACCCTGGTTACCAGTGAAGACATCGCTGAATCGGCGTCACACACGCCGATTCAGCGATGTCAGCGGGACCTCAACGATCAAAAAATGGCCCAGGCCATTCCGACACGACCAGCGATCTCACAGCAGGGGCCTGATCGCTGGTACGTGTCACACATAGCGAGATCGCTACTGAGATCGCTGTTGCGTCACAAAACTTGTGACTCAGCAGCGATCTCGCTATGTGTGACGGGGCCTTAAAGCTCCACAAGTCGTCACATAGAGTGACTGCAAACACGAGCCCCAACGCCAGGCAAGCCCTATAAATTAAAGGGGGCGTTATCAGTGTGAGATGTAGATCAGGAAAACAGACTGTCAGTAATTAGTCATTGCATGTCTCAGACAAGTAACACCCCTTTCATTTAATATAACCTCTGGATTCAGATTCATTATTTTCAAAAGATATCTATTTACTCAGCAGAGAGGAGTCCTCTTTTGTCTTTGACACCGTGACACTGGAGATATGTCTAGAGACTACGCAGTCAATGCCGTGAAGAGGAAATATGAAAGAGCCCCAGTAGACGTTTTTCAACACAACGACAGCCCACATGTTTCTTGTTACTGTGAGCACCCTGCATAGTCTAAGGGTATGTGCACACGTCAGGATTTTTAGCGTTTTTTTTGCGGAATTTCGCCATAAAAACGCTATAAATCCGGTAAAAAAACGCTAACATTATGCATCCTATCTTTTAGAATGCATTCCGCATTTTTTGTGCAGATGTTAGCGTTTTTTTCCGCAAAAAAAACGCATACCGCAAAAAATCCAGACATGCTCTATCTTTTTCTGGATTTTTTGCGGATTTCCTATCAAAAAGGACATTCCGGAAAAAAAAAAAACGCAAAAAATCCGCGCAAATTCCGCGAGAAATCTGCGCGAAAAAAGAACGCGGATTTCTGGCAGAATTCTCAGGATTTTGTCAGGAAAAATCCTGACGTGTGCACATACCCTAAGGGTATGTGCACACGTCCGGAAAGTATGCAGAAATTTCCTGAGAAAATCCTGAGGTTTTCCACAGGAATTCTGCACGCATTTTTGTCGCGTATTGTGCGCGTGTTTTGTGCGGATTTTTGCATTTTTTTTCCGGAGGTTTCCAATGCAATAATATAGTGGGAAATCCGCTTAAAATCTGCAAAATTAATGAACATGCTGCACAATTTTCCGCATGCTTTTTTTTTTCGTGTAAAAATACGCAACATGTGCACAAAAATAGCAGAAACCATTATAAATGATGGGATGCATATGTATGCGTTTTTTAAGCTTTAATTGTTTTGGTTGCGAAAAAACACGAAAAATCCGCGAATAATCCGGAACGTGTGCACACAGCCTAAATGTGTCACCATGGCATTCAGCATCTCTAGATTTGTGTCCCATCAAGCACATCTGAGACATCATTGGCTGGCAATTACAAAAGAAGCTGCTGGCAGCGGATTTTGCCGATTTGTATGCCCAATTGCATTCAATCTGGCAGAACATTCCTCAGGCACCTATTCACTGGTCTACAAAAAAAATAAATTTTCTGGCATGAACTTTAAGAACAGTTTTAGACTAATTTGAGGGTGCTGAATTCAAATCTGATCTTATAATTTCTCTATCACATCACGTTTTTGCGCTATAGGTATATAGCCCATTTTCATGAATTCCATGATAAATATAAGTAGTGTATGAAAAGTGCCAGTTTATACGGTTCACTAAGGTAAATTTAGTTTTCATTTAGTCTCCCAATAAATGTGAGAATATATTTCTTTTCTTTGAACATGCATAATTCCCATTTGTTATGATAACACCCTTCTTTTCTGTGCTACTGGGACAGTAAAGCTACAGCAGAGCATTGGGTGAAAACTGAATGGCCTCAGCGACAGAGTTTGGCATCTGGCGATAAGAACGTTATCCATGAACCTCTAGTGGATAGGAAGGACATTGTCTTTCCTCCCTTACACATAAATCTTGGATTGATGAAGCAGTTCGTCAAAGCTCTCAATCACAGTGGAGAATGCTTTAAAGGGACACTGTCACCTGAATTTGGAGGGAACAATCTTCAGCCATGGAGGCGGGGTTTTTGATTCACCCTTTCCTTACCCGCTGGCTGCATGCTGGCTGCAATATTGGATTGAAGTTCATTCTCTGTCCTCCATAGTACACGCCTGCGCAAGGCAAGATTACCTTGCGCAGGCGTGTACTATGGAGGACAGAGAATGAACTTCAATCCAATATTGCAGCCAGCATGCAGCCAGCGGGTAAGGAAAGGGTGAATCAAAAACCCAAAAACTCCGCCTCCATGGCTGAAGATTGTTCCCTCCAAATTCAGGTGACAGTGTCCCTTTAACTATATATGTTCAACTTTTCCTGGTCTTGGTGAAGAGAAGAAAAAGGCTGGAATATTTGATGGACCTCAAATAAGAACACTTATGAGAGACCCAAATTTTATCACATCAATGAATGAGACAGAAGAAAGAGCTTGGAATGCATTTTGTAATGTGGTGCAGAATTTTCTAGGGAATAAGAAATCAGACAACTATGAAGAGATTGTGGAAGAGCTACTAATGAGTCTGCGAAATCTTGGATGTAGAATGAGTATCAAGATTCACTATTTATACAGCCATTTGGACTTTTTTCCAACCTTGGGGATGTGAGCGAGGAACAAGGGGAGCGTTTTCATCAGGACATTAAAGCGACTGTCACCCCCCTCCAGCCGTTAGAAACTAAAAGAGACACCTTGTGCAGCAGTAATGCAGCATTCTGACAAGGTGGCTCTTTTAGTTATTGGTGCAGTTAAAGCCAAAATAAAGCGTTGTATAATTTCGCCAAAATACTTGTCTTTAGACAGGGAGGCAGGTCTTAACCCCCCCTGCTGCAAACGCCACACTTTAGTCACTCAAATCTTCTAAGGTGCCAGGCACCGCCCCCTCCGCGCTGCTTTCCAATCAAATCCGGCGCCAGCGCTGTTTAGTTCTGCCAGGGGCAGGCGCCGTGAGCTCTGGCCGTCTGACCTCAGATGCAGTCTTGCAGACTGCGCCTGTGCGGCCGCCCTGCCTGTGAATCCTAGCCCCGCAGTGTGTTATGCATTATGCACGCCCGACGCGGAAGAAGATTTGAGTGACTGAAGTGTGGCGTTTGCAGCAGGGGGTGTTAAGACCTGCCTCCCTGTCTAAAGACAGGTATTTTGGAGAAATTATAAAACGCTTTATTTTGGCTTTAACTGCACCAATAACTAAAAGAGCCACCTTGTCAGAATGCAGCATTACTGCTGAACAAGATGGCTCTTTTAGTTTCTAACGGCTGCAGGGGGTGACAGAGTCCCTTTAAAACAATGGAAGAACGGTATCAAGGCCGGTGGGACTCACATATGATGGCTGACTATTGCTGGAGCTTGATGAGAGACAACCCAGAAGCTGTACATCACAGATCAGCCAAGAAAAGAAAGTTCAAATAACTGCTATTTGCCATTCATCTGTGTGCTATATATATGTGTTTTTAAATTTTGTAGTTTAATTCTGTAAGTATATTTGATTTGATTACATAGACTTTGTAATCTTTGTTATTCCTTGATTAAAAATATGCAAAACATAGTACCGAAAATCATGTGTTTATATCATAAAACATTAGGAGTAATTTTCATCAAAAATTGAAAATATCTCAATCCTGATGTGATAGCCAAAAGTGGAGTTCATATTCTTAATCAGCAGCCAAAATTGACTTAAAGGGAAGGTGCCACCAGTTTTTTTTGTAGTTTGTTTTTTTGTGAAATTAAGCTTAAAATAGTAAATAAAATGTATTAATGCAATGTTTGCAAACATTTCTATATGAAAAATATTATATATTTTCTTACAACTATATATATTGACCACTAGGGGGAGCATTTTCCGTTTTAGACCTCAAGCAGCTATAGTAAGACTTACCAGCTTTACTCTTTGCTGGAAAATTGGGGCAGTAACTGCTGACATCACCATTTCCCTCTCCTTTTGGGTGGTCCAATATCCCTGGGGCAGAATGAAGAGCAGCATCATAGGGAAGCGCCATTTTGTGTGTGATTGCCCTGTGATCTGCTATCACCAGCAGTTACTGCATCAGAAACACAGCTACAGAGTTTACAAAAAAGCAGAACACAATGGGCTCAGCAGCATGGTGGACTGGAGGAAAAGTGAAGACATGTGGTGTTTATGTATGGAGCAGCATTATCTGAGCAGAGCTGTCTGTGAGGAGATCCAGGTCCACAGAGAATGGCCAGGCATTGTGGAGGGAGGGGAGAGATACATTGTATGGCAGAGAGAGAGGCAGGCTGTGAATGCAGCTTACCAGAGATGACAGGGTCTGTGTGTGAGGAGGCGGAGACAGAGCAGGAGAAGCACACAGGGCAGAGTGTGAGAGCAGAAGATGTCTGCCCAAGACATGCAGCATGGAGATAAATCACCCGCACTCCACATCCTCCGGTTCCAGTGAGTGCTTCTCTCCTGCGATAGAAAGTAAGTGGAGCTCGGCAGATAACACAGGGCTATTATAAAATGGCGGCCAGTCACACCTACAGCAGTGAGTTGTGCAGCCCACAGAGGCGTGCCCAGCTCACTGCTAAAGCAGCTACAATGTTAGAGATAGGGTCAGCGCCAGTCTATTATTTCCTATGTCCTTGGGGTGCCGTAAAATGACACTGATAGTGTCGTGAACTGTTGTGAAACCAAGATGTCAGCCCCCAGTGCCTTCTTTAAACTCATATTACACACGTAATCTGTTTCACATGCATTTAAAACTTGGTTATAGCAGCATGTTATGCTACATTACAGTGATTTATTAATGATCTACAAACGCGGTACCTTCCCTTTAAATGTATTAAAACCTTTTGCCAGAAAAATTGCGTTGACCAGTGTTATTAACATCATTGATAGTATACGGAGGTGCATAAGTTCATGAATTTGTGTGTGGTTCCTGACACTGAGGCCGGCGTCACACCTAACGTATCAAAATACGGTCCTTACAGCCGAGATACGCAGAAAATTTCCTGAACAGTGATCCGTATTCAATGCGAGGATGAGATTTTTTTTTTTCTCCAAAAATTATCTGTGTGTCATCCAGTCATCCATACGGCGAGATTTTCTCGCCGGCTTGCAAAATGGACATAGAATGGATCCATGGGCTCAAATATTCGTGTGAATGAAAATACTGAAAAATCTGTAAATGAGAAGGTGTGTCCAAACTTTTGGTCTAATATATAGTACAGACCAAAAGTTTGGATACAGCTTCTCATTTACAGATTTTTCTGTATTTTCATGACTATGAAAATTGTACATTCACACTGAAGGCATCAAAACTATGAATTAACACATGTGGCATTATATACTTTACAAAAAAGTGTGAAACAACTGAAATTACTGTATGTCTTATATTCTAGGTTCTTCAAAGAAGCCACCTTTTGCTTTCATAACTGCTTTGCACACTCTTGGCATTCTCTTGATGAGCGTCATGAGGTAGTCACCGGGAATGGTTTTCACTTCACAGGTGTGCCCTGTCAGGTTTAATAAGTGGGATTTCTTGCCTTATAAATGGGGTGGGGACCATCAGTTGTGTTGTGCAGAAGTCTGGTGGATACACAGCTGATAGTCCTACTGAATAGACTGTTAGAATTTGTATTACGGCAAGAAAAAAAGCAGCTAAGTAAAGAAAAACGAGTGGCCATCATTACTTTAAGAAAAGAAGGTCAGTCAGTCTGAAAAATTGGGAAAAGTTTGAAAGTGTCCCCAAGTGCAGTGGCAAAAACCATCATGCGCTACAAAGAAACTGCCTCACATGAGGACCGCCCCTGTAAAGGAAGACCAAGAGTCACCTCTGCTTCTGAGGATAAGTTTATCCAAGTCACCAGCCTCAGAAATTGCAGGTTAACAGCAGCTCAGATTAGAGACTAGGTCAATGCCACACAGAGTTCTAGCAGCAGACACTTCTCTACAACTGTTAAGAGGAGACTTTGCGCAGCAGGACTTCATGGTAAAATAGCGGCTAGGAAACCACTGTTAAGGACAGACAACAAGCAGAAGAGACTTGTTTGGGCTAAAGAACACAAAGAATGAACATTAGACCATTGGAAATCTGTGCGTTGGTGGCTGGAACCAAAGATCTCAAGTTTGGACTCCTCAGACCGTGTCTTTGTGCAACGCAGAAAAGGTGAACGGATGGACGCTACATGCCTGGTTCCCACCGTGAAGCATGGAGGTGGTGTGATGGTGTGGGGGTGCCTAGCTGGTGACACTGTTGGGGATTTATTCAAAATTGAAGGCATGCTGAACCAGCATGGCTACCACAGCATCTTGCAGTGGCATGCTATTCCATCAGGTTTGCGTTTAGTTGGACTATCATTTATTTTTCAACAGGACAATGACCCCAAACACACCTCCAGGCTGTGTAAGGGCTATTTGACCAAGGAGAGTGATAGGGTGCTATGCCAGATGACCTGGCCTCAGTCACCAGACCTGAACCCAATCGAGATGGTTTGGGGTGAGCTGAACTGCAGAGTGAAGGCAAAAGGGCCAACAAGTGCTAAGCATCTCTGGGAACTCCTTCAAGATTGTTGGAAGACCATTCCCGGTGACTACCTCTTGAAGCTCATCAAGAGAATGCCAAGATTGTGCAAAGCAGTCAAAGCAAAAGGTGGCTACTTTGAAGAACCTAGAATATAAGACAATTTCAGTTGTTTCACACTTTTTTGTTAAGTATATAATTCCACATGTGTTAACTCATAGTTTTGATGCCTTCAGTGTGAATGTACAATTTTCATAGTCATGAAAATACAGAAAAATCTTTAAAAAAAAAAAATCTTTAAATGAGGTGTGTCCAAACTTTTATATATATCTCAAGGCTTGAGAAAGGTTCGGTGTGAGCCGAAATGTCGCAGAGATGTGGGTTTGAATAAACTACACACTTTTTCACCATGAAAAGGACTTGGAGTGCTGCCTTCTTTTTTCTATTTGGTATACATTTTGGGTAGATGAGTGGACCATTCTATCCAGGAGGCCAGGCACCCACCGGTGAGCATTGTGCTGATATAGATATATATATATATATATATATATATTTTCATACAGCGCTAGGTAGCAGAAAGGCCGGTAATAGCCCTTTATTACTATTGGATTAATAATGGATAGGTGTCTTATTGACATCTCTCCATTATTAACCTGGCTTAATGTCACCTTACATTAGCAAGGTGCCATTAACCCTTTATTACCCCATATCCCACTGCTACTCGGGAGTGGGAAGAGAGAAGCTAAGTGCCAGAATAGGCGCATCTAACAAATGTGCCTTTTCTGGGGTGGCTGGGGGCAGATGTTTTTAGCTGGGGGGGGGGGGGGGGGGTTGGCAATATCCATGGTCCCTCTCTAGGCTATTAATATCTGCCCTCAGTCACTGGCTTTCCCACTCTGGCGGAGAAAATTGCGTGGGAGCCAACGCCACTTTTTTCCGTGATTTAACCCTTTATTTTAACATCTGGAGCTCCCAAATTTTGCACACACACTACTAACATTATTAGTGGGGAATATGTAAAGTATAACGGATATGAAATGGTTCACTGAATGTACACCATGTCTCATATCCTGTCGGTTTTGATAAGGAGATAGCAAAAGCCGGCAATTGAATCACCGGCTTTTAAGCTAGCCAACTCTGTAAAATATATGTATCTCTCTCTCTCTCTATCTATATATCTACCTATTCTATGTGTAGACATTTATTTTATCTATTCTATCCCGTCAGTGTGATTTTACTGTACACCGCACTGAATTACCGGCTTTTCTACAGAACACCGGTGCGTATTTCTCGCAAGTCACACACATGGTTCGTGTGTAATCCGTATTTTTCTTGTCCTCATAGACTTTCATTGGTGGATGTTTTGAGCAATACGCTGACAAACGCAACATGCTCGTAAAATACAGCCAAGAAATAAACGGCTGATGGAGGCTGCCCCATAGAGAAACATTGGTCCGTGTGCAATACGTTGTTTTTGCGCCTCTCGCTCGTCTGTATTCCTCTCTAGTGTGACCACAGCCTAAGTCATTCGAGGTATTTTGAAAACATTTTGATAATTTTCATAAACTTGCCCATCCATTTGGCTATTTTCACAATTCCTCCACTTTTTCTACTTGGTGTTGCAATTTGAGTGTTGGGAAGTGTAAATTCCACAATAAATATCAACCCACACAATTTTCCACATAGCGATTCGGCAATTACAATAAAAAGCCTGCCGACCGTGACTTTATTTTACTGGATAACAATGTCCCGATCTATTTTTGGATTCATGATAGCTCTGGCTCTGCTTTAATTTAAACTTTGTTTTTTTGCTTTCATACTAGCAAGGGTTAATGTCAGTTTTCCTTGCTGCAAGCTGCTGAGTTGCTAGGTCAGCTGATGTGGGTGGTGACCACTCCCACCATACTTTAAATAGTCGCATGATGCTTTAGCTGCCTGTTGCGGATAGTTTTCTCTGGAGACCAGTCGTGGAGTTGCAGCTATATGGTGTTAGCACTGAATCTGCTACCTCTGTGGAGTTCGGGTTCCTGTTTCCGTGTCTTCTGCGGTGTGGAGCTTGGCAGTGGTGACTGGAGCTAAGTTACTTGTGTATTTTCCCTGTCTGTTTCGTGCTTGTCACTATCCCGTGTTTGTACCCTCTGCAGTGGTGAGGTGACAACTAGGGACCAGGTTCGTGATGGCGACAGGGGAAGGACCAGCATAGGGCGTTAGAGGAGCTTAGGGATAGGCACAGGCTGAGGAAAGAGGGACAGGGCACCGCCTAACTACTATTAGGGCCTTCTTCCCCCTTTTCCCATCCCGTTGTTGGTGTTTGTTGTGCAGTCCGCTGGACTGACCCTTGTGGTCGTGACACACACAACATTTCAAGAGTGACCTCCTAGAGATCTGATGTAGCTCTTAAAACAGAAAAATCTCTTGAGATGAATGCTGTGCATGCACAAAAGTACACTACTCAACTTCAACTTAACAAACAGCAAAAGTATTAAAACCATTCTTAAAAAAAAGAACCATATCCAAATTCATAAATAGAACTTTATTAGAAGACTTTACGAACCCAATTTCATCCTGTAATTGTAACTTTCTGGTACCATCAAGCATATGTTAGAAGCAGTGTCTGCATTGCAGCACTCTTCTGTTTGGCAGAAGTACTTAAGACCTTATATATTCTAGTCCTTATATCTAATTTCTACAATTAAAGGGAACCTGTCACCCCGTTTTTGAAAGATGAGATATAAATAGTGTGAAATAGGGGCAGAGCTGGGCTTTACATTAGTGTCCTTTTGGTGCCTTTATTCCCCCGGGATGCTGCTGAAATACCTTTGTGAAGTGTCCGTTTTGTCCTGTCAGTCAAGTTGGTCAGGTCGAATGGGCGTTGTAAAATAGCGGTTCCTCCCCCTGATTCTCGGCTTGTCTTTCGTAAACGCGATCTGTGAATAGCACAGATCGCGCTTTTTCTTAGCGCCTGCGCAGTGAATTTGCCTCCGGCGCCTGCGCATTATGTTTTGCCCATCTGTGGGCAAAGCATAATTGACATCATTGCGCATGCGCGGGCCTTCACTTTAGCCGGGGTGCCCCGGAAGTTGTCATATCGGCAAAGTGTTATTCTGGATGCCGTATCTCATCCCACACTGCGAGCGTAAGGCAGGCGAGCGATCTTGGCACAAAACTTACGCTCGCAGTGTGGGATGAGATACGGCATCCAGAATAACACTTTGCCGATATGACAACTTCCGGGGCACCCCGGCTAAAGTGAAGGCCCGCGCATGCGCAATGATGTCAATTATGCTTTGCCCACAGATTGCCGGAGGCAAATTCACTGCGCAAGCGCTAAACATAACGCCAACGGCGGAACTAAACTTCGCAGGGAATTGCATGAGGTGGGGGAGGAACCGCTATTTTACAACGCCCATTCGACCTGACCAACTTGACTGACAGGACAAAACGGACACTTCACAAAGGTATTTCAGCAGCATCCCGGGGGAATAAAGGCACCAAAAGGACACTAATGTAAAGCCCAGCTCTGCCCCTATTTCACACTATTTATATCTCATCTTTCAAAAACGGGGTGACAGGTTCCCTTTAAGTGTGTTCAATTTAAAAAGAAAAAATAATTCCAGTGCCAAGTCTTGTAAAAGATCTCACACAGTGAACACACATTGTGGTCACGATGGGCTATGGGTAAGACATGCAAATAAGCACATAGTAGCATGAATCTGATTCCCCTCCAAAAGGGAATTTATAAATTTTCTTCTTTTAAATAATAAAATTAAAAAAAAAAAAAGGTAAAATTTATGTATATAGACATTAATACAGTAATCTGTCCTCAAAGACCATGTGTAGTGCATAAGACATTGTATCATTTAGTCTAAAGTACTGGATATGCCCATTAAAATACATTTCAAGTAAAAAAAAAAAAAAAAAAAGAAAAAACACATTCACAGTTGACCATTTCATTAAATACAACTTTAGATAGCTTAAAAATAAAATGGGTCATTTCATCCATTTTGCTGCAGTGGGAAACGACACCACTATGCAGGCTTTCCCGATATCCAGGTAACATTCACGCAAAAAAAGATTTAAAAAAACAAAAGAAAAGTCTGAGCAAATGGATATGACTACAACCCAACCCTTCAAAATTAGGGTCTTCTAACCTCTAAAATCATCAAAAGCCATTTTCTCAGATTACAAAACTGTCCCTTAAATGATACATAGGGATTCCTTATATGTGATTAACTGACAAAAAAAAAAAAAAACACCCCACACTTGTCTAGTGCCCCACATTCCAGATGTGAATAAAAGATATTATAAGCCGAGGTTTCTCTACTATGAGATGAAGTGGTAAAAGTAAAAACCTGATGTCGGACCACTAGGGGTCGCTCTATCCACGTGTCATCAGTAGCACTAGCTATATGCACCAGGTTACAATGCAGAGATAGGTAAACGAGAAACCCAACCGTAGTGACTGATCGTAAACATAAGAAAACGGAAAATTGTACAACAATACTTCTTAGGCTAGGTTCATATTTCATGCCGCCCTCTACGGTGAACAATACGTCCGTGGGGGGTGATTTTTTGTTAGGCATTCTGACAGATCCCAAGAGCGCTGAATTAACATGAACCTAAAATGACAAATCTAAAATACAGTAACACAAATAACGCTGTCTGTGATCCGATTGTTCTTTGGTTTTCTTGGAACATGCACTATTCATACAACTCTCTTCCACGTAGTAACGGTGCTGCGTTTCGGAGCACCCTACAGTCCTACCATGACTTCTACCTTTTCTATCACATTCTTACCTGTGTGATCGTTCTGGCAAGCAGACCTCCTTACCAGAGCACACAGCAGATTTCCAGAGCGGCCTTTATTGTACCTGCCAATGGATTACAGATCAATACAGACTGTCTTTTCACCTACTTTTTCCATCTCATTCATTATGCATCTGAAATGCGGAGGGTTCCTCCAATCATTACAGAGCGTCTAAACGTACTATATGCCTACAAAAGAGAAACCCAACCTTACTGTCACACTTTCCTTTAGTAAAAGCCTATCCGCTGTCCCTCTGAAACATACCCTCCCAACACTATAGAGCATCGGAGGAGCCCCGCTTATCTGCGCCTCCAGGATCATCACTAGCTGTTCTGCTTGCTGGACTGAACAATCATAGAACCTTCATGAATTCTTGCGAATCTTCAGGTGCTGATCTCAATCAGCCCATCTCTATATCAGACATTCGTCACATTTTTGAAACAATAAAAAAGTAGAAAAAAAAAACTTAAATAAAATCCTGATGTGTTAAAACAATCTTTTTTGTTAGAATTAAAGCTTGAATAATTTATAAGAAATATAATTTAACTAAAAAAAAATAATCTAAAAATGATTTTGATATTTGGATTGTCTGCAGCAAAAACCACATGTTCTGTGGCAGCTTTTATAGTCCCAGTATAAGTCAATCCATCATATCCATATGGCCAGTTTACGACAAGCCACACAAGTGTCTTCCCATGGACATGTTCCCTTGCAACCAAGTCTCCTCTGGACAGAGCCACACATGTGCAAGTTGCTCTGCCACGCTGTAATACACAGGTCCTTGTGGCCGGAGCCCTAGCCGGGTTTGCGCACTCCGCTCAGCGCTTCCTCTAGTTTCTCCTTGTAGCATGAATAGCGCCGCTTCAAACTCTGCAACTGTTCATCTTCCTCCTTGTCCAGGATGCGAAGGAAATTCTGCAATTCTGGGATTGTGAAGGCTTCCCACTGCAACAAAGATAGGAAAATACTTAGACAAACTTGGAAAAACCTGTAAGACAGTTTGCTGGGTTTATTAGGACAGGACATATGGAAACTACAAAAGTCGGTGTCTAACCAGATGACAACGATGCATTGAGTATCCACCCAGATCAGCCAACTACAAATGTAAAAAGGAAATGGTCCTAAAACAATAGCAGAATAAGTGATTACATAGATGAGCTCAGGGTACTGGAGACGAGGCATCAACACTCACTCCTGTGAGAAAACAGGCAGGGAAAGATTTTACTTCACAGGAAAAAACAAACAAACAAAAAGAGCTGTGATCCCATAGTGTCCTGTCTGTATGTGCTGTATGGTTGCCTATCCTGGGAAGGAGCTGCAGTATGATCTGACACCGCATATAGCAGGGGCAGATTTATCAGATTTTCACAGCACAGGAACATTTTTTTTTTTAACACATCCAATTGTGGAACTTGTTATTATTCCAAGATCTATTGATTAAAATGTACTTTATCCATGGGAAAAACCCTTTAATAATTATCTTACCATATTTTTCAGACTATAACACGCACTTTTTAGCAAGAAAAACGCTTACTAAAAAGGTGTGCACAACTTAACAGTCTGGAAGTTGCAACTTGTGATGAAGAAGACCGCAGAAACTGCATCCTTCCCGATCACAGAGAACTGCTCTCTCTCCTCCTGGCCCAAACTACCATATATACTCGAGTATAAGCCGACCCGAGTATAAGCCGACCCCCCTAATTTTGCCACAAAAAAAACTGAGAAAACTTATTGACTCGAGTATAAGCCTAGGGTGGAAATGCAGCAGCTACCGGTAAATTTAAAAAATAAAAATAGTTAGCAATAAAAGTAAAACTGATTGAGACATCAGTATGTTAAGTGTTTTTGAATATCCATATTGAATCAGGAGCCCCATATAATGCTCCATACAGTTCATGATGAGCTCCATAAGATGCTCCATACAGAAATATGCCCCATATGCTGCTCCATAAAGGTTGATGGCCCCATAAGATGCTCCATAGCATAATATGCCCATATGCTGCTATATAAAAAAAAAAAAAAAAAAAAAAAAAAAGACGTACTCACTGCTCATTGCTGGGTGCCGGGGTCCTGAGCAAGCGGGGACACTAGCGTGCTATGGGTTCAGGTGCCGGTGGTGTCGGGGGCCTGTGCCAGCGGCAATTGCTTTATTCACCTGTCCCCGTTCCACCGCCGTGCACCGCTGTGTCTTCCAGGTCTCTGCAGTGACTGTTCAAGCAGAGAGCGCGCACTAAACACATCATCGCCCCCTCTGACCTGAATGTCACAGCCAGAGGACGCGGAAGACGGAGCCCGGCGGTGGAACGGGGATAGGTGAATATCGCATGGCTCATTCTTCCCCGTCCTACTCACCCCATTCTGGCACGGCCTCTCTGCAAGTCCCTGCTTCTCTGATGGTCTCCGATGCACGCCGGCAGCTTGCTCCTGTGTTCAGCGGTTACATGGTACCGCTCATTAAAGTAATGAATATACGCTCCATGCCTATGGGAGTGGAGTCGCGTCCATATTCATTGCTTCAATGAGCGGTGCCACGTGACCGCTGAACACAGGAAGAGCTGCAGGCACCAGAGACCATCTGAGAAGCAGGGAGGTGCAGAGACCTCGCCGAGAGGGGCACATTCAGATAAAAAAAAAATGGGCTGAAAATCTCGGCTTATACGGTAATTTATGTAATCAGTGCAAAGAAAGAGGAAGCAACCAGGACCTGCATGGAGGTTGCAGGGCCTGAGCAGCTGAAGGAACTTTCAGGTCTTGCGATCAGTCGTATGGCTGGAAGGAACTACAAGACATAGTAAAATACAGTGGGAAAAATACAGTAAGTATTTGATACACTGCCGATTATGCAAGTTTTCCCACTTACAAAGAATGGAGAGGTCTGTAATTTATATAGTAGGTACACTTCAACTGTGGGAGAATTTAAAAATAAAATCCAGGAAATCACATTCTAATGATTTTTAAAAAATTAAATTGCATTTTATTGCATGAAATAAGTATTTGATCACCTACAAACCAGCAAGATTTCTGCTCTCACAGACCTGATTTTCTTTAAGGTATGTTTCCTGGGGGCATATTCCTTCAGCATTTGCTGCAGCCGCAGCGTCCAATCCACAGCATCCAGATGTTACAGCATAATGGAGGGGATTTTATGCATACAAAGACGCAGGTGACAGACCTGCAAAACCGGACATGTGGCGCGTCTTGATACTGCAGCATATCTATTTATCTTGTGGAGACGCTCCGTCTCCGCAAGATAAATAACAGTCTATGTATAGGATGCGGTGATTCCGCTTGTGCCTAACAAACAGGCAATCCCTGCATGTGTTGCGGCTGTCAAAAAACGGCGAGAGATGTGCCGCTGTGGGGACTCAAACATTTTTGAGCATGCCCAAATAACACCTTATTCGAGCAAGTTCGCTCATCCCTAATGGTTTCCTCTGGTGAACAGCAATCTTCAAGTCTGACCACAAATTCTCAATTGGATTAGGCTGGGTTCACATTGCGTTCGTGGCAGTCCGCTAACGGGATCTGTTACATAACGCCACTAACGCAATGTAACGGATCCGTTAGCGCACCCATTGACCGCAATGTATCTAACGCATTACTAACGTATGCAATTTTTGGCATGCGTTAGCGATGTCCCGTTATTTTCTGACAGACCTCGAACACTGCTTGCAGCGTTCGAGGCCCGTTCTCGCTAGCGCAGATCTGGCATTTGCGCTAGCGGGATCGCTAAACGCAATCCCTTTTTGTACATTGCGTACGCGCGTATGCGCTAAACGGATTGCACTAACACAATGTGAACCTAGCCTTAGGGTCTGAGCTTTGACTAGGCCATTCCAAAATATTTAGACATTTCCCCTTTAACCCCTTTCTGACCTCGGACAAGATAGTACATCTGAGGTCCGATCCCCTCCTCGTTTTGAACAGCTGACATGTGCCCGCAATAGCGGTGGGTGGAATCGCGATTCACCCACCGCTATTAACTAGTTAAATGCCGCTGACAGAAATGAGCGCATCGCTGACCCCGGTCACGTGATCGGGGGTCAGCGATGCGTCGGCATGACAACCAGAGGTCTCCTGGTTGTTTATGCCAGATTGCCATGAGCTCCACCCTGTGGTCGGCGCTCATAGCAATGCAACAATTCTACTATATAGGAGCATTCTGAGCTTCGCTCCTATGTAGCAGAGGAGATCGAGCGGTGCCAGCTTCTAGCCTCCCATGGAGACTATTGAAGCATGGCAAAAGTAAAAAAAAAATGTTTTGAAAAAAAATTAAAATAAAAGTTTAAATCACCCCCTTCCTCCCCATTCAAAAAAAAATAAAATAAAATAAAAAAAATACACACATATATTTGGTATTGCCGAGTTCAGAATCGCCCGATCAAAAAAAAAAAAAAAAAAAAAGGATTAATCTGATCGCGAAACGCCAGAATTACGTTTTTTTTGGTCGCGGCAACACTGCATTAAAATGCAATAACAGGCGATCAAAAGAAAGTATCTGCACCAAAATGGTAAAAATAAAAACTTTAACTCAACACGTAAAAAATAAGCCCTCATCCAACCCCAGATCATGAAAAATGGAGACGCTACGGGTATTGGAAAAAGGCGCTTTTTTTTTTTTTTTTTTCCAGCAAAGTTTGTAATTTTTTTTTTCACCGCTTAGATTAAAAAAAAAAACCTAGACATGTTTGGTGTCTAGGAACTCGTAATGACCTGGAGAATCATAATGGCTGGGTCAGTTTTAGCATTCAGTGAACCTAGCAAAAAAGCCAAAAAAGTGGGATTGCACTTTTTTTGCAATTTCACCGCACTTGGAACTTTTTTCCCCATTTTCTAGTACACGACATGCTAAAACCAATGATGCTGTTCAAAAGTACAACTCGTCCCGCAAAAAATAAGCCCTCACATGGCCATATTGACAGAAAAATAAAAAAGTTATGGTTCTGCGAAGGAGGGAGCGAAAAACGAAAACACCCTGGGTCATGAAGGGGTTAACCAATCAAGTGTTGATTTAGCGGTAAGCTTTGGGTCATTGTTGTCTTGGAAGGTGAACCGCCATCCCATTTTCAAATCACTAACAGACAAACAGGTTTTGCTCAGGACTATGCCTGTATTTCGCACCATCTATATTTGCCTTGATTTGGACCATTTTCCCTGTCCTTGGTGCCAAAAACCCACATAGCATGATATGCTACCACAATGCTTCACTGTGGGGATGGTGTTCTTGAAGTGATACGCTGTAATGGTTTGGAGCCAGACATGGCGTTTACCTTGCTGGCCAAAAAAAGGTAAATTTTGGTGTCATCTGACCACAGCATTTTCCTCCGTACATTTGGGGAGTGTTGCACATGTCTTTTGGCAAACTCAAAACGAGCCTTACAATGTTTGTGTGTAAGTAAATGCTTTTTTCCTGCCCACTCTTTCATAAAGGCCACTTCTATGGAGTGTACGACTTATTGTGGTCGTATGGACAGGCACCCCAGTCTCTGCTTGGGAACTCTGCAGCTCCTTCAGGGTATATATATACTGACAGACCATGTGGACACATGTGGACTTCCTTTCACTAAGCATGTGACTTATGAAGGTAATTGCATGAACCAGAAATTTTTAGGGGCTTCATAGCAAAAGGGGTGAATACTTCCACACATGCCAATTTTTAGTTATTTGATCCCATAAATTTAATGTATGCCTATATTTTTCTCCTTTCACCAACTTAGACAATTTAGTGCTGATGCATCACACACAAATCGGATTACAAAAATATTTAAACACAGGTTGTAATGTAACAAAATAGGTAAAAAGATGGGGTGAATACTTTTGCAAGCCACTGTATGTGCATATGTAGTTGAGCTGTGTATGTAGCAAAGCTGGAGCAGAGGTCTTCAGCAGAACCCTGGCAGTCACAGCTACTCATCAGTGTCACGTGATCGCATCACTAGATCATGGAAGGTCGGTTAGAACATGTGCCCCTCTGCTGACGCACTATTAATGCCGCGTCACAGATTGACAGTGGCATTTAACAGCCACAGGCGGAGCTTGGATTCACGAGTGACTGTTAGAGGTTGATGATGGCTGATTAACTAAACCACCATCTGGAGAGCTACTGAGCCCACATCAAAGTCAGCGAGCTGGCACGTGACGTACCAGTAAGTCATATGGCAGTAACGGGTTACGGCGCAGTTATATTTTGTTCTGAAGACCAAAGACGACAAAAAAAAAAAAATCCAAATTTTTCTTCTGCTCCACACAATAATTTGCATTTACTTACCATAACATCTCCAGTTTCGTGTTCTCGTAAGACAAAACTTAGGGTTTCCAGATTGGGTCCAGCTACCAGTCGAAGGTAGAGTGGGTGCTCTCTGTCGGACAAGCGGCACATGTAGACTGGAAAGGAGAGACATACAAATCATTAACTCTACCAAGATTTGGGACAAGAGTAAGGAATTCAGGATGGAAGAAACGGCCTAATTCTTCAGCACCACATTATCTAAGAGGCGTTTGTGAAAGGGAGACCAAGTTTGTGTATACAAGTGGCAATACAACAAACATTAAAGGGAACCTGTCATGTCCTATAGGATGTAAACGGTCCCCAGTGTGTTGTCAGTGATGCAATGTGCATCACCAATAAGTTTTCATTAAAAAAAAAAAACAACACAAAAAAACACCACCAGTCTGGTCATGTGGAAAAAGCACTTTATATAGTTAGATCGTACCTGCTCAATTAGTCATAGGTGAGTGCTTCATTGTATTCAGTCACTGTTGTTGCCACCCATGCAATTAGAATGATGTGCCCAGGGTTGAGCCAACGTCACACATCAGATTAGAAAGTCTCGCGCAGTGTATCAATGCACTGAGGACAGTTTGCATGCTACAAAAGACATGACAAGTTCCCTTTACAGGGAATCTGTCACTAGGTTTTTGCCACCTGAAAGCAGAAAGATGGAGAGACAGAATCCTTGATTCCAGAGATGTGTCACTTACTGGGCTGATTGCTGTGGTTTTGATAAAGTCACTGGTTTAATCAGCAGAAAATCACAAGACGACTATTGAACCTGCAACCTTGTAGTCCTCCATATTCATGAGCTCTGCATAACCCCGCCCCCACCCGATTGGCGGCTTTCTTTGTACACTGTGCACTGGCAGAAAGCTGCCAATCAGTGATGTGGATGGGGTTATACAGAGCTCAGCATTCAGAGAACTGGTAACTAGCAGCCCAGTAAGCAGATTAGTAAGTGATACATTGCTGAAATCAAGGTCTCTGCCCCAATATTCTGCTGCCCTTCAAGGAGAGGAACAACCTGGTGAGAAATTCTCTTCAAGTGTATAGCCGTACGCTGGCATATCTGCGTGATACAAGATAATCACATCCAGCAATTCACCTAGTTTACTTATTACCACATCTGTGACATAGCACAACACAGATTTCAGGTCTCACCTTGTAGGAAGCCTGTACCCCCAAGAATCCATCAGTAAAACAGAGCGGCCTCAGACATGGTCCATGGCCACGTGTTTCTGTTATCACAATATTCCCACTTGTGCATTGAGAAATTTTGTTTGTAAGCAAAATCTGTTCATTCTCAATCTACCTCAATCCAATAACGTGCGAGAAGAAGAAGATGCAGTTCCAAAATGGTGGGAGTACTTTACAGCGGGCTTTGGCGAAATGTACAATCGGAATGTGAATCCTGCATCTCAGTACAATATGCTATCACTTAGTAGGGGGCCCACCTGTGGATCCCACTAGTCCTAAAAATTCAATGTCCCCAGCTTCTGCACTGGATGCCTTTCAGTTTTTGCAGTGACAGTGGCTGCAGGACTACTCCATTCAAATGAATGGGAATGGCTGCAGCACTTTCATTTTCAAGATCCGGGAGGGTCACAGTGTTTGGACCCCCAGTGATCATTAAGCGATTACACATTCCTGTAATACGCCATCAATTACCAAGATGTCAATACCCCTCGTGGTGGCCATACACCTTAAGGGCAGTCCCACACGTCCAGATAATTCCGGTACCGGAATTATCCGTGTCCGTGTGCCCCTGCGTTTCTGTGGCACATCAGTGTGGCACACGTGTGCTGCCCGTGTGCCCACTGGGTACCACACGCACCGTGCAGGAGACAGCGCTAAAGTTTAGCGCTGTCCCCGCATCTGGTGCTGAAGCCCCATTCATATCTTCTCTGCAGCACCGTTTGGTGTAGAGAAGATATGAATATTCCTTTTTTTTTTTTTTGGTTTCTCGTGTTTACAATGAAGGTCCATGTCCCCACCCCCTGTGCACCCGCCCGCTGTTATTAAAATACTCACCCGGCTCCCTCGCTGGCTGGCGCTGCTTCCTGTTCTGGCCGCACCTTCTACTGTATGAGCGGTCACGTGGGGCCGCTCATTTACAGTAATGAATATGCGGCTCCACCCCTATGGGAGGTGGAGCCGGATATTCATGACTGCAATCGGCAGCCCCACGTGACCGCTCATACAGTAGAAGGTGCGGCCAGGACAGGAAGCAGTGCCAGCGAGGGAGCTGGGTGAGTATTTTAAGAACAGCGGGCAGGCGCACAGGGAATGGGAGGGGGGTGGGGACATGGATCTTTACTGTAAACACGAGAAACAAAAAAAAAAAAAAAAAAAAAAAAAAAAGGAATATTCATATCTTCTCTACAGCAAACGCTGCTGCAGAGAAGATCTGAATTGCGGCTTCAGCACCAGTGGGGGGGGGGGGGGGGGAAGGGGGGGGCAGCGCTTACTGTAGTGCTGTCTCCTGCACGGCACACGGACTGCACACGGACAACGTCCGTGTGCGGTACGTGTTTTACACGGACCCATTGACTTTAATGGGTCCGTGTAATCCGTGTGCTCCCACGAACACCGACATGTCTCCGTGTTTGGCACACGGAGACACGGTCCGCAAAAAATCAATGACATATGCATTGATTTCAATGTGTCTACGTGTGTCAGTGGCTCCGGTACGTGAGGAAACTGTCACCTCACGTACCGGAGCCACTGACGTGTGAAACCGGCCTAAGAAAACGGTTGGCTGAACATAAACAGCTATTAATCCTCACCCCTCCATACACATCCGGCACTTATTTTTTGCAGGTTTTAAGCCCAATATCTTACCTTGATCTTCCTTCTGACAGCGCTTATAAAGTGCAAACTTGGCAGGATTGTCCGCAACTAAGAACTTTTTCAACAAGGCCTCAATAACTTCTCGAACAGTGTTGGTGCTGCTAATGTGTAAAATATTTATGCTGCCCTTGGGCAAGTAGAAGGCAGTATCATTTCCATTGCCGTTGGCATGTGTTTGTGTCCGTACAGTGATCGGTCTTCGGAGTTCCATCTGTACTTTGATGAAGCCTGTATATATCCCACTGGAGGAGTTCTGTTACAAACAAACAGAATCTAGATATAAGTTCATGACAATTAGATTGGTATTCATGTTATGCTTAGTCCAGTGGTAGAATCCCAATAGGCCAGCTCATGTTTTGTCTATCTATAACAGCGGTCGCCAGCCTTTCTTACCCTGTGAGCCACAATCATTTTTGAAAAAGGGTCATGAGCCATATCCAGAACCGCCACTCTCCCGAGTAGTGACACCGATTTCCCACCTTCCCCACTATAGTGACACCCAGAGTCCCCCATTATCAGTATGACAGCCAAACCTTCCCCACAGAAATCACACGCACACTGAGGCTGTATACGTTCCTCCAGGGGCTCTCACCACACAAGTATTTGGTATTCTGGCATCCTACCACAGTATCACATACAGCTCCAAGAACAGCCTTTGTCTGGCAATATCATCCTATGTAGCATCACCAGCTTTTTGTTACCTCATCTGAGAGCAGCATGATTAAGAAGTAAAGACCCAGATTCCAGAGGTTGCCAGTTACTGGGCTGCTTGCTGTCATTGTGATAAAATCATTGGCTTTGATCCAATAGTTCTCTGACTGCTGAGCTCTGTCTAAACCTTCCCACACCATCGATTGACCGCTTTCTGCCATTTTCAGTGTACACCACAGAAAACTGCATATCAGAGGTGGGGTTATGCACAGCTCATGAGCATGGAGGACTAGAAATAATCTCTTGCTGATGACAGTGACTTTAATAAAATTACACTAAAGGTGCCTTCACACAACGATTTCGTTAAGAAGATCGTTGCTTTTTGTGACGTAGCAGCGATATCGTTAACTAAATCGTTATGTGTGACAGCGACCAATGATCAGGCCCCTGCTGGGAGATCGTTGGTCGCTGGGAATGATCAGGACCTTTTTTTGGTCGCTGATCACCCGCTGTCATCGCTGAATCGGCGTGTGTGACGCCGATCTAGCGATGTGTTCACTGGTAACCAGGGTAAATATCGGGTTACTAAGCGCAGGGCCGCGCTTAGTAACCCGATATTTACCCTGGTTACCATTGTAAAAGTAAAAAAAAAAAACAGTACATACTTACATTCCGATGTCTGTCACGTCCCCCGCCGTCAGCTTCCCTGCACTGTGTAAGCGCCGGCCGTAAAGCAGAGCGGTGATGTCACCGCTGTGCTCTGCTTTACGGCCAGCCAGCCCTCACAGTGCAGGGAAGCTGACGCCGGGGAACGTGACAGACATCAGAATGTAAGTATGTACTGTTTTTTTTTTTTTTTTACTTTTACAATGGTAACCAGGGTAAATATCGGGTTACTAAGCGCGGCCCTGAGCTTAGTAACCCGATGTTTACCCTGGTTACCCGGGGACTTCGGCATCGTTGAAGACAGTTTCAACGATGTCAAAGTTGTTCCCCGGATCGATGGTCGCTGGAGAGAGCGGTCTGTGTGACAGCTCTCCAGCGACCACACAACGACTTACCAACGATCACGGCCAGGTCGTATCGCTGGTCGTGATCGTTGGCAAATCGTTTAGTGTAACGGTACCTTAAGTGGCCCAGTAACTGACACCACTAGAATCAGCGTCTCTGTCTCTACATTATGCTGCTCTCAGATTAGGTGGCAAAAACCTGGTGACTGATTCCCTTTATCTCTCCAACCGCACGGTCAGTACTGTATATCCCCAAAAATGAGAATGGGTCTTATATTATTTTTTGATCTGAGAGATGGGTTAGGCCTTATGTTCAGGGAACGTCTTTTTCTCGCCATGAACAATAATGTTACACACACCCAACACCGCAACCTATTTCCTCCAGACTCCCGCAGTTAGAGGACTTTTGGTGATAACCTCCAAATGTAAATGCAGGGGGCCCCTAAGAGAGTGGAGGTCCTGCGCAATTGTCCCCAGGTCTCCTCAACACAGGCCCTGACTGTAACTAGGCCTTATATTTCAAACAAACTTAAAAAAAACAAACTGTAAAATCATGGCTAGGGCTTAGTTTCTGGGTAGGTCTTTTTTTTTGGGGGGGGGGGGGAGGCGAGGGGGGAACACAGTATATGCACATCCAGATATGCTCTTCCGAGTGTGGGGCTATTCACAGAAGTCACCATCTGTACACCTGGTCTTCATAGCTGTATGTTCATGCACCAAAGTGGCAGTCATCCACGAGCCAAACATGGTCCCGCAAGCCACGGGTTGGGGATCCCTGGTCTAAAACATGCAGTACACTTAGCTGCATTTTCTTCAAACATGAACAAAATGGCTATAGTTCTGCCATGATTTTGGAAAATTGTGCGGAAAAATAAATAAATAAAAAAATCAGATGCAATATCTGGGCACAGCTTATGTGTAGCCCAGTGCAAGCCATTTTATTCTACCATGGCTAATGTGGCACATTAGGAGAGCATTCTACACAGCTACACCAAATGGTAGTGCTATACTGCTCCAACAGAAATATAAGTCTTAGGGTGGTTTCACACTTGCGTTTTTGTCTGCAGCGTTTTTTGCACAAAAAAACGCATGCGTTTCTTCCCTATATTTAACATTGAAAACGCATGCGTTTTTTTGTTGTACGCGTTTGGTTGCGTTTTGAAATGCATGCGTTTTTTTGCTGCATGCGTTCTTTTTCAGAAATGCAACTTGTAGTATTTTTGAGAGGCTTTTTTTGACACATAAAAACGCATGCGTTTTTATTGTGTCAAAAAATACATTGGAGTCAATGGAAACGCATGCGTTTTTAAGCACATGCCTTTGTTTGCTTTAAAAATGCATGCGTTTTTATAAAAAAAAAAAAAAAAAAACAGAAAACACACTGATATGCCACCCCCCACCATAAAGGTGATAAAGGGATCCTAACCCTAACCCTAAAGGGATCCTAACCCTAACGGGATCCTAACCCTACCCCTAACCCTAAGGGGATCCTAACCCTAACCCCTTGAGGGTTAGGGTTAGGATCCCCTTAGGGTTAGGATCCCTTTAGGGTTATGGTTATGATCCCTAACCCAAACTCTAACTATTTCTGTTTATAGTGGGTTTTTTACTTTATTTTGATGATTGGCAGCTGTCACACATTTCTCAGCATGCGTTTAAAAAACGCAAACGCAGGAAAAAACACATGTAAACGCATCAAAACGCTGCGTTTTTTTCACCACATGCAAAAACGCATGCATCAAAAAAACGCAGCATTTGCAAGCGTTTACATGCGTTTTTTCACCATGCGTTTTTTTTTTAAAACGCATGCGTTTTGAAACGCAAGTGTGAAACCAGCCTTAAGCTATTGTGTGTCACATGGAGATCTGCAATCGTAAAGGCCGCGAGAGGACATACAATCCAAACTGATGCTTAAACCCTTAATGCATTTCCACAAGATTACTAAACTGGCATTAAAGGGCAATTACTGGATCATACATTAGTAAGCCAATTAGTATTACGTACCATAATGACATGTAACGGACTAAAAGCATATATATACGAGGCTATGTAAACAGATCATTTCCAGGCATCAGGTTGGTACACAGGCACCATTCCACTCACCAGGGTCATTTTTAATTTGTCGGTGACTGCTGCATTATAAAGCTGGATCTTCTCTTTGGTTTCTTCCTTACTGAGGTACGACAAAGGATCTCTTTCCTTCTCAACATCCTAAACAAAATAATTAAAGAACAACAGTTTTAAGCAAAAAAGGAAACTCAAGAGAGATGGTCCATAATAATACAGACTTTATTATGTCTACATATATAGTGCCATTGATTCCACTGCACATTACAGATAGTCGTTGTTGTCCTCTCTGATTGGATGAGTCATGTTTGTCTTATGGGCATCTTCAGATGTTTTTCTATTGTTATGATGCTCTTTTGGGTGACACCCACATTTTACAGATGATACTTGCAATGACAATACTGTGGGACACCGGGACACCACGTTCTCCAAATGGGTCCCTTGTGTAACAGCACCAGATGAACGGCCGTTCTATCTGCATCAGACCGTAGTCTTTCAATAGCACCATCTGCGCAGGCGCATTTTTTTTTTTTACTCCTTTCTCTCCCCCTTATGATATGGACTGACCAGTAATAAGTGCAGCACACATTTAGCCATGCTTGCTGTGCGCAAGTGTTAAGTGAATACCTTCTAAAGATAGTAACGGCACAAGCGCAAGCCTTGATGCTTTTCTTCGTTACCATATGCACTCATGGACCATCAAGTAGCACAGCGTATATTTAATATAATGTGATATGCGCATGCGCCAAACAGTTCCCTTTGTTGCCAAGCTACGTACTGGCGATACGTCACTTCCAGTGGAGCGCGATCAGGACTTCCTGTGAGCCCGAGACTCCGAGAAAGTCGATCAGATGTTTTAACTACTTTTGGATTATTGATTTTATTTATACTGGTCCAACACAACTCTACCTGAAGCCCCAGAGGAAGCCAGTCTCTGGTGACACGCGTCGGACAAGTACCGTCTTGCTTTCTCCCTTCTTTCCACATCTTCTGATTATGGGACATTTCTAGCCCACAGGGCAAACTTTATGAAACCTTATGGTGCTGTTCTATTAAGGTAGTACCATAATTCTTGGCCTCTTACTTGGCCCATTTATTGATGGACATTATTCCACTCCTGGGTAACTGGGTGTCTATGTCCTAGCCAGCCCAGATTTAATAAACATTCCATATAGGTTAATTGGTGGTTTTGCTTTTTGGGCAGACTGGATTTTATCAGCACATGCAACTTCCAGGTTGATCTAGATCCACTCATTCTCGGTGCTAGGCATATGTGCACAATTATTAGGGCATATATTTTGGATATATAGGGAGGGGCAAGACAAAGCCCCTATATTAAGGGTCACCAATCTAACCCAAGAAGAGGTGCGAAACCGGCTAAATAAGATTAAAATAGATAAATCTCCGGGTCCGGATGGCATACACCCACGAGTACTAAGAGAACTAAGTAATGTAATAGATAAACCATTATTTCTTATTTTTAGGGACTCTATAGCGACAGGGTCTGTTCCGCAGGATTGGCGCATAGCAAATGTGGTGCCAATATTCAAAAAGGGCTCTAAAAGTGAACCTGGAAATTATAGGCCAGTAAGTCTAACCTCTATTGTTGGTAAAATATTTGAAGGGTTTCTGAGGGATGTTATTCTGGATTATCTCAATGAGAATAACTGTTTAACTCCATATCAGCATGGGTTTATGAGAAATCGCTCCTGTCAAACCAATCTAATCAGTTTTTATGAAGAGGTAAGCTATAGGCTGGACCACGGTGAGTCATTAGACGTGGTATATCTCGATTTTTCCAAAGCGTTTGATACCGTGCCGCACAAGAGGTTGGTACACAAAATGAGAATGCTTGGTCTGGGGGAAAATGTGTGTAAATGGGTTAGTAACTGGCTTAGTGATAGAAAGCAGAGGGTGGTTATAAATGGTATAGTCTCTAACTGGGTCGCTGTGACCAGTGGGGTACCGCAGGGGTCAGTATTGGGACCTGTTCTCTTCAACATATTCATTAATGATCTGGTAGAAGGTTTACACAGTAAAATATCGATATTTGCAGATGATACAAAACTATGTAAAGCAGTTAATACAAGAGAAGATAGTATTCTGCTACAGATGGATCTGGATAAGTTGGAAACTTGGGCTGAAAGGTGGCAGATGAGGTTTAACAATGATAAATGTAAGGTTATACACATGGGAAGAAGGAATCAATATCACCATTACACACTGAATGGGAAACCACTGGGTAAATCTGACAGGGAGAAGGACTTGGGGATCCTAGTTAATGATAAACTTACCTGGAGCAGCCAGTGCCAGGCAGCAGCTGCCAAGGCAAACAGGATCATGGGGTGCATTAAAAGAGGTCTGGATACACATGATGAGAGCATTATACTGCCTCTGTACAAATCCCTAGTTTGACCGCACATGGAGTACTGTGTCCAGTTTTGGGCACCGGTGCTCAGGAAGGATATAATGGAACTAGAGAGAGTACAAAGGAGGGCAACAAAATTAATAAAGGGGATGGGAGAACTACAATACCTAGATAGATTAGCGAAATTAGGATTATTTAGTCTAGAAAAAAGACGACTGAGGGGCAATCTAATAACCATGTATAAGTATATAAGGGGACAATACAAATATCTCGCTGAGGATCTGTTTATACCAAGGAAGGTGACGGGCACAAGGGGGCATTCTTTGCGTCTGGAGGAGAGAAGGTTTTTCCACCAACATAGAAGAGGATTCTTTACTGTTAGGGCAGTGAGAATCTGGAATTGCTTGCCTGAGGAGGTGGTGATGGCGAACTCAGTCGAGGGGTTCAAGAGAGGCCTGGATGTCTTCCTGGAGCAGAACAATATTGTATCATACAATTATTAGGTTCTGTAGAAGGACGTAGATCTGGGGATTTATTATGATGGAATATAGGCTGAACTGGATGGACAAATGTCTTTTTTCGGCCTTACTAACTATGTTACTATGTTACTATGTTATGCCTAATAGGATGGAACTGTAAAAATCTGCCTTCAGGGCTGGACAGCTTCCAAAACAACATTTGTCCTGACTGTGCAGCTCCTCGAGCAGCCTAGCGATATAAATAAATCACAGGCACGCACTTAAGGCCCATATATAGTCCGAGGCTGTGATCTTCCCCATAGCCACCTTAACTGCAGACAGCACGGTGCCCCAAGAGCTGAGCAACTAACCAGAGCAGCAATTGTACAAGTACCAGCTCACAAACATATCACGTCTAATGCAAGAATGTGTTTCCATATGACCCATCTGCTCTACAAGTTCACGGTATTCCCTAGCTGAAGGTCGACATAAGTACACAATCACTCAGCCACAACACACTAGATGGAAGGAAACCTTTTGTGGATACTTGTAATACAAACTACATTGGATCTCTAAGTGTTTGTTTAAAAACAAACAAAAAAGAAATAATACAAGGGATGTGCCCCAAATTTCGTCTAGGATTTCTTTACAGTTTTGAGATTACCCAAAATGAAGCTTACCTGTCAATTCAGATAACTGTTCAGAATAAGCTGTTATACAAGTACATGATGCATCTGCCCACTATATGACTTCTGTAATTTTCACCAGATTTCACTGTGTAGACTCTCTAAACTACAGCTAACAGGTGGAGGCTAGCTGCCATGAGGTCTTCCATACGCAGAACAGGAGATCCTAATCTCAAGCATCCATGTTATATTTAGAAGATATTCAGAAGCAGGGTGCAGAATATTCTTTCAGCAGTACTGAGCAGTGTAGCTGTGAATTCAGCTAGCGTGTGAAATAAACACTTTCTAAAAAGCAGCTGCTGTCACTTTTCTCCTTCCTTCAAGAAGAAAAAGCAAAAACAAGAGCCAGTACCTATTAGACCATGTGCACACGTTGGTCGGTATTTTACATCATCATTTGTAAGCCAAAACCAGGAATGGAACAGTCAGACAAAAAATATAATAGAAGCACATTACCACGTCTATTTTACACCCATCCCTTGATTTGGGCTTACAAATATTGGAAACACCAAATAATATTCCTACTAGGGTCATGAAGGAAATCACATAATACTACCGACAAAGAACCTTCACACAAAGACCGAAAAATAAAAAACATATATAATCTTTATTGAAACAATCATTAAAAACATACAATGAATAAATAATGCGACAGTAACCACTGATGCAGGACAAAAACAGTGGGACCCATGCAGGAACCAACCTCACAACAACCGTAGTACAGTAAAAATAACAGGCTGGCCAGTACCCAACCACCCCTGGACGAAGCATTTCAGTGCGAAACGCGCGTCGGGTGTGGTGGGTCCCTGGGTTCCTCCTCTAGGTAACTATGCCTTTATCATTTCATTTGCAGTAGTCTGTATTTCCATCATGTGTCTGGGTTTACCTTAGATCTTTTGTCTATTTGTTATACATGCCCATTTTTTCTTATAGGGCTCGTATTTATTCAGGTGTATTTTACTTAGTTACATATGTTCATTATCTTATACCCAGCCTGTTATTTTTACTGTACTACTGTTGTTGTTAGGTTGGTTCCTGCATGGGTCCCACTGTTTTTGTCCTGCATCAGTGGTTACTGTCGCATTATTTATTCATTGTATGTTTTTAATGATTGTTTCAATAAAGATTATATATGTATCTTACAAATATTGGTCTAAAATACTGACCAAATACTGAATATGTGAACGTGGCCTTAGTTTAAGTGTAATTTGCAGCTCCACATGTATGCTGTGCCCATTGACAAGCAAATACAAACTATAATAAACAAATGCATAGGTACACTGCAGTAAATATTGCCAAGTAAAAAATGTTTTTTTTTTTTAAAAAAGCATAAAGCCATCTGATGGCAACAATGTGTATTCAATCAGGATTACTACTGAGCAATGTAGCTGTGAATCCAGCAATGATGTGAAACACTTTTTAAAAAACAGCTGCACTGTCCTTATGTTCCTTCCTCCTCAAAGACTGGATTAGGCGGCTGTAATCCGATCCCTTACTGAGCTAGAAGTCTGTCTCGCTTTGGCCAAGACTAATTTTATAAGTTTCTCAAAATGAATGAGAAGTTCCGGAGGTAGGGCAAGAACTAAAAAAAGCTTATTTCTCTGATCAGATGCATTACCAAGTTTCCTATATTTGTTTTACTATTGATTATGCAAAAGTGTGTTGAAACAGTGACAGTGGCCGAAACTTATGGTTTTCACTTACAGTACAATGTCTACGGGGGAATCTCATGCATATACACACACTAGATGGTGGCCCGATTCTAACGCATCAGATATTCTAGAATATGCATGTCCACGTAGTATATTGCACAGCCCACGTAGTATATTGCCCAGCCCACGTAGTATATTGCCCAGCCACGTAGTATATTGCCCAGCCACGTAGTATACAGCACAGAGCCACGTAGTATATTGCCCAGCCACGTAGTATACAGCACAGAGCCACGTAGTATATTGCCCAGCCACGTAGTATATTGCCCAGCCACGTAGTATACAGCACAGAGCCACGTAGTATATTGCCCAGCCACGTAGTATACAGCACAGAGCCACGTAGTATATTGCCCAGCCACGTAGTATATTGCCCAGTGACGTAGTATACAGCACAGAGCCACGTAGTATATTGCCCAGCCATGTATGTCACAGGTAAATAAAAAATAAACATATACTCACCTTCCGATCCGAGGGCCCCTTGTAGTTCTGTCGCCTGTGCGTGGTGCACGCGGCAGCTTCCGGTCCCAGGGTGTGATGACGTCGCGGTCACATGACTATGACGCCATGGCAGGTTCTTCTCGCGCAGGACCTGTGATGACGTCGCGGTTACATGACCGTGACGTCATGGCAGGTCCTTGTCGCATACCATCCTTAGCACCGGAACCTGCCGCTTGCATGGAGCGGTCACTGGAGCGTCGCGAAAGGCGAGTATATAATGATTTTTTTTTATTATTATTATTTTTAACATTAGGTCTTTTTACTATTGACGCTGCATAGGCAGCATCAATAGTAAAAACTTGGTCACACAGGGTTAATAGCGGCGGTAACGGAGTGAGTTACCCGCGGCATAACGCGGTCCGTTACCGCTGGCATTAACCCTGTGTGAGCGGTGACTGCGGGGAATATGAAGCAGGCGCCGGGCACTCACTGCAGGGGAGTAGGGAGGGACTAATCGGACTGTGGCCATCGCTGATTGGTCGTGGCAGCCAAGACAGGCAGCTGGTGAGACCAATCAGTGACTTGGATTCCATGACAGATAGAGACCGCTACCCATGAATAACCGTGACAGATAAAGAGAAGTGACCCTTAGACAATATATATATATATATTAGCAAATAGATTAATGGCTGCACTCAAAATGAATCTGTGCTAGAGCAAGGAAATGTGTGATACATGAAATAGGAATAGCATAATGGCTTGTGAAATATTTGAAAAAACACATGAGATTCTTAGCACAAGATTTGGCCAAAAGTTGTGAGCCCATCCACCAATCGTCAAGGTAATCTCAGAACGGATGGGTACCTGAGCTGACTGCCTAGTGTGAACCAGTTCAGATTAGATTGCTGTTCAGTCAGTTTTTCTATATTTATTATGTACTATTTTTTCTGACTTGAACGCCCCGCCCTTCACCATGCTGTGATTTTAACTACATCCTAACACAGTTGGTTCTGAGCTTCCTATATAAGCAGGCTTTACCACGTTATTAGCCATAGGTAAGTGTTCACACTAGGCAGTCAGCTCAGGTACCCATCCGTTCTGAGATTACCTTGACGATTGGTGGATGGGCTCACAACTTTTGGCCAAATCTTGTGCTAAGAATCTCATGTGTTTTTTCAAATATTTCACAAGCCATTATGCTATTCCCATTTCATGTATCACACATTTCCTTGCTCTAGCACAGATTCATTTTGAGTGCAGCCATTAATCTATTTGCTATATGACTTTTTTTGGTTATGCACCAGTTCAGATTAGATTGCTGTTCGGTCAGGTTATATATATATATATATATATATATATATATATATATATATATATATATATATATATATATATATATATATATATATATATATATATTAATAATAATAATAATAATTTTATTTATATAGCGCCAACATATTCTGCAGCGCTTTACAAATTATAGAGGGGACTTGTACAGACAATAGACATTACAGCATAACAGAAATACAGTTCAAAACAGATACCAGGAGGAGTGAGGGCCCTGCTCGCAAGCTTACAAACTGTGGGGAAAAGGGGAGACACTAGAGGTGGATGGTAACAATTGCTTTAGTTATTCGGACCAGCTATAGTGTAAGGCTCAGGTGTTCATGTAAAGCTGCATGAACCAGTTACCTGCCTAAGTATGTAGCAGTACAGACACAGAGGGCTAATACTGCATAAAGTGTATGTGTGTATGTATATATATATATATATATATATATATATATATATATATATATATATATATATATATATACACATACATATACATATATATACACACACACATATACACACACACACATACACGCTTCTCCCTTACCTTACACATACACGCTTCTCCCTTACCTTATTGCGGCAGACATGCTTGTCAGATCAAGAAATTTGAGGTATGATAAATGAAAAATACCATCTGTAAAGCATGTAGTCTGGTTCCATACATCCATGAAACACATACGGTTCTCACATCGGATGACCTAACCGCTTCATGTATGCCAATGAAGCAGTAAGCTCCGGTCGGGAGACCCCACAATCAGGCTGGGTCTTCTGATGCAAGACTGGTAAGTGAATCCAGCTCAATGTTCGGAAACTGCTGGAATCACAGATCAGCAAGTGAAAGCAAATAATGCTTACCAGGTATAAGGTTAGACTTGGCTATACAGGGGTCACAGTATGCAAAACAAATAGCTTTCTGTTTATTTCACGAATGTGTAGTGACCTCATCCTCTCCAACATCTCTACCAATCTCGTGTTACCCTACAAGGCTGTGCTGTAAAAGGGAGCGATATGCCAATGGTAAGACAGACTAGCACTTGGATATACATGCCTGAGGCACTGTCTGCTGCTAGGAGAGGAAACCTATTGTTTCTGACACAAGATGCCCTGACCTACATGGATGGCATTTACAGACACAGAAATATGTAAAGATTATGTAGTGCTATGATAAGCCCCATGATCCTGTATTATAGTGGATGCTAAAGGCGTCTCATATAGATATGTTCCTTCACTCTTCCATGTACTGGCTCATCTTTTCACACACTGAACTACATACAAATATGGGCGATGCCAGAATAATCTGTGCCAAGATGTTTCGCACCTCTTTTTCCAAGGATGTACTGATCGTGGCACCCACCTCCACATGTGATGGAGCTGACCTACTTCAGAGATTTTGGAGTAACATCTCCCATCTGATATCTTCAACCATAGACATAACAGTAGATTTGTCCCCTACAATTAACTGGAAGATCAGCCAACCAGAATTACAAAAGGTCCTTTCAAATTTCTGTAACATATAGCTATGGTCACTCCATATGGTGTGATGGTGGAGACAGCCATCCCTCATGATAGAAGTGGCGATTACTCCTCTGAATAAAATTACTACCAGTGGAAAAGAAGAATCAGCAATCCATGTGAAAAGATTTGGACCCCCAAGATGTCAAGTTGAACTATAGTTTGATGATCTACTCTTGTGTAGGAGCTGGAGATTTATACCTGTATGCATCAGATGTAGATTTTCTTGAGTATTTTATACATTACCGGGGAGAATTAACACAGGAATGGCACAATAGAGAAGGAAAAATTAAAATGAGCAGAAAGTATCTAGTCATGAATGTGTACATTGTATCCAAAGTCTTCATCCTTACAGAGATGAAGCATTTTCCGTACTCCAAGAAACTTTAAGCATGGAAAGCGTGACCGTGTCACATGCTTACCCATAACACTTCCCCTCTTGTAAACTCATTACACACATCTAAGTAGTTTGATATCGAGAAGCAGATCTAATGTGAACACAGCTGCAAAAAACGCTTGGGGGAAAAAAAACATAACATGTGGATTGGCAACTACGTGTGTTATGCCAACAAAAAGAAAAAAAGGATGATTAGCAGAAAGATCAGGCTACACAGGGCTTACAGACTAGTAGCCTCAAGATGCACGGAGCTTTCAAAAGGAAAGTATCACCTAAACTAAGTATACATTTACTCATTAAAGCCAGATTGTGATATAGTAACGTAGTTTTTTATTTTCTGATTGTAGGAGATTTATTCTATTTTGTGTACATGATTAGGGGGTCAGCTATCTTCCCTGAGCCGCTAACAGCTGCCACATGGCCACGGTAAAGAATATACTGGAGATGGACTTAAAGGGAATCTGTCACCCCGAGAATCGCGGGTGAGGTAAGCCCACCGGCATCAGGGGCTTATCTACAGCATTCCGTAATGCTGTAGATAAGCCCCCGATGTTACCTGAAAGAGGAGAAAAAGACGTTATATCAGGAGTGTCAAACTGCATTCCTCGAGGGCCGCAAACAGGTCATGTTTTCAGGATTTCCTTGTACTGCACAGGTGATAATTTAATCACCTGCACAGAATGATTGCAGCACCTTGTGTAATGCAAAGGAAATCTTGAAAACACGCATGGTCTGAGGCCCTCGAGGAATGCAGTTTGACACCCCTGCGTTATATTATACTCACCCAGGGGCGGTCCCGCTGCTGGTCAGGTCGGATGGGCGTCTCTGGTCCGCTGCGGCGCCTCCCATCTTCATTCCATGACCTCCTCTTCTGATCTTCAGCCGCGGCTCCGGCGCAGGCGTACTTTGCTCTGCCCTGTTGAGGGCAGACAAAGAACTGCAGTGCGCAGGCGCCGGGCCTCTGACCTTTCCGGTGCCTGCGCACTGCAGTACTATCCTCTGCCCTCAAAAGGGCAGAGCAAAGTACGCCTGCGCCGGAGCCGTGGCTGAAGATCAGAAGAGGACGTCATGGAAAGAAGATGGGAGGCGCCGCAGCGGACCAGAGACGCCCATCCGACCTGACCAGCAGCGGGACCGCCCCTGGGTGAGTATAATCAACGTCTTTTTCTCCTCTTTCAGGTAACATCGGGGGCTTATCTACAGCATTACAGAATGCTGCAGATAAGCCCCTGATGCCGGTGGGCTTACCTCACCCGCGATTTTAGGGGTGACAGGTTCCCTTTAAATGGGGGAGATGTCTAGGCATGTCTAAAAGGTGGACAATGTGTCATCTATATACAGCGGCTGTAAAAAGTCTACACACCCCTGTTAAAATGTGTTAAAATGCAAAAGTCATGTAAAAAAGAAAAAAAAAAAAAAAAAAAAGGAAAAAATACGAAAAATAATAATTTCAGAACTTTTTCCACGCCTGATTAAAAGGTGAAAACTGTTCTGAAATACCGTAATTCTTGGAATGAGTTTTCTTTTTACACAGTTCGGGGGTCTCTGTCCTGCTGCAGAATACATTTGGAGCCAGACGCCTCCATAATAGACAAGTCTATTTCTCAGCATTAAGAACATCAAAAAAAATGAACAATATGGAGGACGGTAGTTGGAATTGGGCAGCAAGTAAACAATGCAACTGATGAAAGACACATCATGCTTACTGTACTTGCTTTCTGCATCGGAAGATGCCCAGTAGAGCCATCAGCTCAATGGGGCCCAGCACCACCCATAGACTGTTTCAAGAAGTCAGGCCGGAAGTAGTCGTGGAAGAATTGGGACCAAAAACCATATTTTCCACATGGAAACAAAGCCAAATGGCTCAACTATACACAAAAACCTAAGAACTGTGGTGCAGGACAAAAGGAAACAGCTGCTCCGGAATGAGGGGTCAAAAGTTGAAATATTTAACCAACAGAAGAAAGATTGCTCCCAAACAGCTGGAGAGAGGTACAATAATGAGTTTGCAGATAACAGTAAAGCACGGTGGAGGTTCCCCAAGTTTGGAGCTGCATTTCACCAAATGGAGTTGGGAATTTGGACAAGATTATTGTGTCCTCAATGGGAAGAAATACAGGCCAATAGGTATCCATCAAGCAATACCACCAGTTAAGTGTCTGCGGCAGGAAAATGACCCCAAACATACAGCCAATGTCATTAAGAACTATCTTCAGTGTAAAGAAGAACAAGGAGTTCTGGAAGTGATGATATGGCCCCTAATCTCAACATCATTACATCATGAAGTCTGATTACATAAAAAGACAAAGAATTTGCACAAGCCTATATCCACAGAAGATTTGTGGCTAGTTCTCCTTGATGTTTGGAACAATCTACCTACCAAATGCCTCCAAAAACTGTGTGCAAGTGAATCTAGAAGAACTAATGCAGTTTTGAAGAAGACAACGTGTGGTTACACTAAATATTAATTTGACTTCAATTTCTGTTTTGATCGTTTATTTTTTTAATTATAAAATGAAAAGTGAACTATTAACACTTCTATTTTAGAAAACATTCTGACACTGCAGCATATTTCCTACAATTGCCTTTTTTTTTTTTTTTAGGCAAGTTTTAAGCGGTGTTTAAAGCTATAATATTTCAGAAGTCTCATGCACACACAGTTTTTTTTTTTCCGACTGAATTGGAAAACTGTTTTTGAAAACTGCAACATGTCACTTCTTTCAGCGTTATTCACCCAGAGAAAGCAAAAAGTGCAAAAACACAGCAGAAACGCAGAAAAAACAACAACCATACAGCAGTATTTGAAACATTTTTGTGATTTTCCCAAGTTTAAAGCATAGTGTCTTGGTCTCCTCACCGGAGAATGGCAGTTAGGATTAGTGCAGTTTCAATACATTAGGGTTTTGTGTCAAGTAACCATTGGCAGAACAAGGTGTAAGATTGAACAATACCTGACCAACTCAATGGCTCACCAAAAGGGTGAATAGTGTCCTAAAAAAAAAGCAATGCACTGCTAATGTCTTAGGTAAACTATTACCAACCAATTCACCCCCTTCCCCCACCGTTACATTTGTAATTGTGTATTTTTTTCATGAACTCATGTGAACTTTTTTCGGACATAAGTCTTTTTCCACTAAATTTGATCAAATTACCCTTTTTCCCCAAAATTTTATTTTTATGGATTCACACGTGTCTTGCATTGGTGACCTGTGTTCATGCTTCTGTGGTGAAAGCAATGCTAAAATTTGGGATCCTGAAAAACGCAGGAAACCTGCTTTTTGTAAGTAGCTTCTTTACTGCCAAGAGAGCATTTTTTTTCCTGCGGAAAAAACACGTGTGAACATAGCCTTAGTTGGCTTTTTGTGGCTAAAATTTACATGAAAATGGTGCAATTCCTTGTCACACAGTGTCCCACATTATGCCAGGTCACCTTTATGTCATGCCAGGTCACCTTTATGTCATGCCACACTCCAGTAAAGCCAAATCGAACTATACCCCTCCAAAATATTGTTCTTACCGATAACGGTATTTCTCTGAGCCCATGACGGCACCACGGAGAGAGGGGATCCGCCCCTCAAGGACAGGAAACCTACAGATAAAGGCGGTACCTCTGTCCCGCATCAGTTGTTTACTAGAGAATGATGGGAGACTAAGGAATAGAGTCTTAATTTTCACATTACTTGAAAACTTAATTGAGATACCGCGTGACTATTTACATAATTGGCCTAGGGCACTATATTAATGTGCACACCCATAAGTGAAGGGAGGGAATGTACGGGTGCCGTCATGGGCTCAGAGAAATACCGTTATCGGTAAGAACTATATTTTTCTCTGACGCCCATGACGGCACCACGGAGAGAATTGCAGAGATTGTACATTTAGGGAGGGACCATTGCTTCCAGAACCCTTTTACCGATGGTAAGGTCCGAAGAGGAGATAAGGTCCAATCTATAGTGCTTATAGAATGTAGATGGTGAAGACCAGGTAGCAGCTCTACATATCTGATCGATTGAGGCTCCGGCCTTCTCCGCCCATGAGGTTGCAACTGCTCTCGTTGAGTGAGCCCTGATGTTCCCCGGGACGGGTACCCCACTTGATGAGTACGATAAGCTGATGGCGTCCATGATCCATCTTTGTTGTGAGTTCCGTTCTGGAGCTCCCTCCTGTGGTTGCTAATGGTATTTTTGCGGGTTCTGCCCTTGGGCTCCCTCTGGTGGTTTCAAGTGGAACTGCTGCTCCATTGGGTGGCTGTAGCAGCTGCCTTCACTAATCGCCTTGCCTGGGTTTGTTATTTAAACCTGCTCTGGGCTTTAGTCCATGCCTGCTGTCAATGTTCTTGGTTGGATTTGATTCTTCCCTTGGATTTCTCATATGGCCAGTCCTTGTCTGCAAAAGATAAGTTTTGCTAGTTTTGTTTGTCCATTGCTTTGCATTTTGTCTCTTTTGTCCAGCTTGTCACTATGTCTTATTCAGGCTAGCTGGAAGCTCTGGGAAAGCAGATTTGCCCCTCCACACCGTGAGTCAGTGTGGAGTTCATTTTTGTAAACTCTGCGTGGATTTTGTAGTTTTTAATACTGACCGCACAGTATCCTTTGCTCTCTGTCTATCTAGTTTAGTTTTGGCCTCCCTTTGCTGAAATCTAATTTCATTTCTGTGTTAGTCATTTCCCTCTCCTTTCACAGTCAATATTTGTGGGGGGCTGTCTTTCCTTTTGGAGGTTTCTCTGAGGCAAGATAGCTTTCTATTTCCTTCTTTAGGGGTAGTTATATCTGAGGCTGTGACGAGGTGTCTAGGGAGTGTCAGGAACATCCCACGGCTATTTCTAGTTGTGTTGTTAGGATTAGAGACTGCGTTCAGTAGAGATACCACCTTCTCAGAGCTCGTTCCATGTTGCGTTTTAGCCACCAGGTCATTTCAGTGTGGCTTCTTAACCACCAGGTCATAACACATCTTGCCAAAGTGCCTTTGTAGGCTTTCTTTCCCTTATGGGAACCCTAAAAGCACACAAAAAGAGAGCCATCCTCCCTACTCTCTGGTGGCTTCTATGTAACGCATCAGGCATCTCCTATCATCCAATGTATGTAAGGACTCTTCCTCCTTGTTTTTGGGGTTAGGACAAAAGGAGGGAAGATATATCTCTCGTGTCCTATGGAATTGGGATGCTACTTTTGGGAGATACGCTGGGTCTGTTTTGAGAACAACCCCATCATCCAGGAATTTAGTGAAAGGGGGGTTAGCAGATAGAGCCTGTATGTCGCTAACTCTACATGCAGAGGTGAGAGCGACCAGCAGAGATGTTTTGAGGGATAAGATTTTTAGTGGGACATCCGCTAAGGGTTCAAAGGGAGGTTTAGTCAGGGCTTTAAGGACTAAATTTAAATCCCACTGAGGGGTAATCTTTACAGGAAGACGTCTTGTTCTACCAGCTGCCCTGATGAACCTGGAAACCCACCAATTTCCTGCCAAGTCATAGTTGAATAGAGCTCCCAAAGCTGCTACATGGACTTTCAGGGTACTTGTGGCCAGACCAATCTCTAATCCATTTTGCAGGAATTCTAGTATGACCTTAAGAGGGACTCCATCTATTTTGGCGCCTGAGGATGATAGGAATTATTTCCATATTTTCCCGTATTGTTTGGTTGTAACGGGTTTCCTACTTTGTAGTAGTGTAGATACCAGCCCCGGAGAAAATCCTCTGTTTTCTAGTAGTTCCCTTTCAAATGCCAGGCTGTCAAGTGTAAACTTGCAACCTGCGGATGATGAACTGGACCCTGGGAGAGGAGGTTTGGGAGTACCCAAGGGTCGGAGATGGACATTCTCATCATCCAAGAAAACCAAGGCCTCTTCGGCCAGAATGGGGCTATTAAGATTACGTGAGCCCCGTCCTCCCAAATCTTCCTCAGCAGAGCAATTGGGGGAAAGGCATATGCTAGTTGATGGTGCCAAGGAATCAGGAATGCATCTAGTGATACAGGGCTCCCTAATGGTGTTATGGAGCAAAAGGTGTCCACTTTTTTGGTCAGATTGTTTGCGAAGAGGTCTATGCTCGGTACCCCCCATTTTTCTGAGATTTGGATGAACACTGATTGATTTAACTCCCATTCCCCTTGCTTTAGACGGGAACGACTCAGGAAATCCGCTCTGTAATTGTCCACCCCCTATATATGAAGGCCTGACAGAGATTGAATGTTGCCTTCGGCTATATGGAAGATCGATTTGGTTACCTCCATCAGACTCTGAGAACAGCCTTGCCACCTCTCCTTGTGCACCCTAGAGGTCCACTAGCCCCAGTGGTGGCGCTTCGGGCCAAGGCAGGGGGACCCCCGCTGCCTGAGTCGGACTGATTGGCCCCGGGAATCCCACGACAATGTCATCTTCTGTAGGTGAGTCTGTAGGTCTCCCATCAAGGACAGGAAACCAACTGATGCGGGAGAGGTACCACCTTTTTATCTGTAGGTTTCCTGTCCTTGGTGGGCGGATCCCCTCTCTCCGTGGTGCCGTCAGAGAAAAACAAATATAGTGCAATATTACTAATATACTTTTTTGGCATTCTGGTGCATGAAGCTTGTTAAATCTCATCTAGTGATAGGTTTTGTTTCTATTGGAAACAAAACTCCTTAGGGTATGTGCAGTCGATCAGTAAATGCTGCGGGTTGGACGCTGTGTACTTGTGCATGGTCCAACCCACAGCGTTCAGATGTTACAGCATAGCTGATTGGAGTTCATGAAATCCCATGCCCACTATGCATCCACAGACGGCCGAGCTCACCCGCGGAGATGGACATGCGGCACATCTTTCCAGACCGCAGCATTTCTATTTCTCTTGCGGAGACACGAATCTCCACAAGAGAAATGTCACCCGTACAATGTATAGGGCGCTGTGATTTCTCACTGTTCAGTGATCACATGCGCAATCACCTGCGTTCAATAGACGGCAGTGCTTTGGATGCAGCGGACATGTGCTGTGTGCATAGCGCTGCTAGGTCTGGATCGTCTGCAACTGTAATATGCAAAAGTTCAAGGCATACATATGGCTGACAGTACAAGATACTGAGACCTTCACCTTTTACAATGCTATCATCATCGGTGGCCATCCACCACCTGTACACTCCAGGCAGGCTATACAAGGCTTTCTTCAGACAGCCATTTCTGCTTTGTGTGCACGTGAAACAACACATTGACCCAACAATAACCATTGGATAATGTGAATAAAACTCGCCATATACTAGTCTGGTCCATTTTAGGGTCCAGAAAAGTGAATGCAAAGGAAGGCAGCTCAGTGATGCGGAGAAGCACAAGGAGCTGCACCATGCTTTGTATACGGCTGTCTGACCAGGCCTAAGGCTGAGGATCAGTCCTGCCACATGTTTTTATGACTATGTATTTTTGTTATTTTTACTTGATTAGTGTATGCAGTAAAAAAAAAAAAAAAAAAAATTTTTAAACAAAAACACATTCCTTTCACTTTATGTTGGAGAGGTTTGCACCATGTGCCACATGAGCATGGTGTAAAGCCGATCTGGAGCAGGAAAGGGATTATACATCTACAGGGGTGAATTGCATGGGAGACTGTAGGACACAGCCTAAATACTTCAGCTGGACACCTTTTTTCCCCATGTGCCAAAAGAGGCGATGCACATTTTCTGGGAGTAACTGGGCTATTCATTCTCTAGTGTTTTAGCCCTTATGTTCAGATGTTACAGGATTCAAAAAAAATAGTCACACAGCTTCTATGACAGCATGTGAACGGTCCTGATGTCTCACAGAGCCATTACAGCCTCTAGACAGGTCAGCAATACATTCATTTCTACTCTATACATCCAATCCGTCACTTTTCTGTGAGAAGAGGAGGGGGCCACTTCATTCCCCTGCACCTTGGCCCCTGCCATGTAAAATCCGAGATACTTCAGATGTCTCTCCAATGTTACTCACTCCATTACACCATATTAATTTGCAGAATGTCCAGCTATCCCACTGGAGAATGGCATGGACTTCTCTGGAATGCGGTGACCTACTGCTGATGAAAGATACAAGACGTTCTTTACCCCTGGAGAGACGACTTGGTCCCACAGCTCAGATTCGGCACAGAACAATGCGTTTAACATCAAAACATTCTTTGGGCTTTTCCCTTCAATGAACGTTCAGGAAGCTGTGCGGCTATCCGCCTTTCCTTCATCCAGTGAGACCTCAGGAGGGAAGTGCTGGCTTTCACGGCACATATACATCTCTAGGAAGCAGAGGGAGTGGAGTACACACAGAAGGATCGCCTAGGTTTAGTAGCACCTCCGCAGGAGAGGATGTATGGAGGCCTCGCCACAGTTGGAATCAACCTGTTCAGCAGAGAATGTGAACTCTTCAAACTGCAAAAACTGTTCCCACGATTTAAAAAAAGAAAAAAAACAATGTTGTGATAAGACATTAACCCCATGGGTTTTCCTTTGGAAAGAATACTACAAATAATCTTTTATCAAAAATACCAGCAATTTCTAGAGACATGAATGACAACACACTGTTCCAAGCGGGCACAATGACTCTACATGGGGAGATAGGACAAGATGCTCAGTGCTCAATAACAGCTCTTTCACAATGCAAGTCCCCACAGAATATGACTATGGTCAGCAGTAGATCCCTGTTCATACGAAAATGATTGAATCAATGAACAAGCATGTTTGGTTGCCAGCAGGTTTACACAAGCCAATAATCTAATATCTTAGAAAGTGAGTAACAACTCTCACAGGACATTGGTCTATCTGCCATGTTGGTAGTCCGTGGCTGCTCCAACCTGACAGTACCCCATTTATAATTAGTAGGCGCAGTAGGACATCATACCTGCACCTCGCTGTAGCTACAATGCTGCACTGCACTACTAGAAGGAGGATGCACCGGGAATGCTTCCAAGACTCTGATCCTACGGTCACAGACTTCTAAACTAGAATTCTTATGAACATTCATTATTGTCGGGAATGATGGGACCCCATTTCTAGTAACCTTGTTATAGCAAGGATATAAGAACACTATCATGTCTTAGAACTCTAATGTTCCATAATTGTTAGTTTATCGAGAATACAAGTGTTTACTAAGAAAGACCTGTCAGGTCCTACATAAGTGGATGGCATACTGCAACAAAATGCCAAGGTAGGCGTCATTGGTGTCATGCATGATGGCATATCCTTGTTTGCTGACCATTAGAACAGTTCTTAGACAATACATGATTCCCCATCCACATGAACACCGATATAATAAAAAAAAAGTAACTAAAATTCCTCTGTCATTTGTTGGCATCTAGAGATATACTTATAAAAACCTTCCACCACTGCAGTGCCCATGACCACTGCAGTGCCCATGACCGCTGCAGCCAAAGTCTGGAGTAATGGCAGAGGAGCTGGGGGGAGGGGTAACCGCTCAGTTTATTATTTTCTATATCTACAAACTTTATGTCAAGGTCTCATTCAGACAACAGTTTTTAATCTACCGTATTTTTCTGACTAAGACACTTTTTCCCAAATTTTTTTTGGGGAAATGGGGTTGTGTCTTATAATCTGAATGTACTTACCAGGAGTGGCAGCAGGAGAGGGTGTTCAGTGGTCTGACAGTGCATGGTGATGATATGACTCCCATCTCAGACTGGTGTCGCAGTATTCGGTGATGTGGCAGTATTCGGTGGTCCACTGACATTTTGTGAAAGCCCGGAGCCCCATACTTCCATTGCTGCAATACGATGTCCTCCGGGAAAGTTGCTGCTGGAGGCGGCGCATGTGCAGATTGAGATCTTGGCAACAAGATCTCAATCTGGGCATGTAAAGCCTCCAACAGTCATTTTCCCGGAGGCCACCGCATTTCAGCAATGGAAGTATGGGGGCTCCGGGCTTTCACAAAATGTTGGTGGAGACCCCTGTACCACCGAACCTGCTGCAACAGTCTAGGATGGGAGTCATATCATCACCGGACCACCAAACACCTCCTGTGACCCTGCTCCACCAATGCAGCCGATCCCCCTCCCGGTAAGCTGAATTAGGACAGTAAGACAAACCCCCATTTGACGCATTAATTTTTTTCACCATTTTCCTTCTGAAAATTTGGGGTGCATCTTATGGTCCGGTGCGTCTTATAGTCCGAAAAATACAGTAGGTGTTCTAGCCATTATTCTCCCAGATAAAACATGCCCATTATAGTCCATGGAGCTGTTCATATGTCCATGTTTTTTGCAAATATCATGGAGACATGTTCATTTACCAGTACCATGGATGAAAAGTACTACTACTGTATAATTATGGGCCTATAAATATTACAGATGGCACACAAATGGCATCAGTGTTCAGTCTGTGTACTGTCTGTGGTGAACACCGTAATAGATAAAAGGTCCAATTTCATTTTTAATAGCACGTCACCAATTCCACATTCAGAGCAAGGATTTCATTGTTCTTACTGGCCAGAATAGTCACGAGTTCTCGCTAATGTACCTCCAGTGACATACAGTGTTGGACGTCCTCTATCAGTCACAGTTCTTGTTCTAGTCCAGTTTTAGTTTTTAAACAGGAATGAATACAGTTATGTGTCTATATTTGTGTGTTGATAAGACTGTTACAGAACATTTTATCTAATCTCTGATTCACATGCAACAAAGGATTCTGTACCGTGGGAACCTGATCGCAAATCACGGCTTTCCCAGCAGCGTTAGAAAACTCGTACCCCAGCAGGTTTGCAGTTACATAAGCCTCATACCCAACCAACTGGAAATGGAGACGGCATGCCCGCTCTAATAAAAGCAGACTGTTTACATAGTCCAGGCATTACGAAAATAGAAAGCCTTAACCCAAACTGCATGAGCCCGCAGAAAAGGGTGGCAGCATGGAAACACAAGGCAGGGCAGCCCCTGTGCTCTGTGAACCACTTCTGGACGCCCAAAGAATACAGCTGCTACAGATTCCTTTCCACAGCTGCTGGCGTCCATCTACAAGGCCATCAGCTGGAGTCGGAGTACATCCAGAGCAGCCTTACAGCAGACCTAGGCACAGGTCTACACCACTATACCAGCACCCAGCAGTGTGAGGTTACTGTACTAGACAGCCGCTGTCAGTTCTGTATGTCTGCACCAGCTCCAAGGAAGGAAACACATGCCGTTATTGGAGAGAAATGGGTCCTGCAGGAAGCAGAGGTGCAAGGTCTTCCTTTATACATCTCATCCTGGACGAATCCACTCCAAAGTTTGGCTGCAGAACCTGCGCCAGAAGCTTATTTTATTTATATAGCGCCATTAATTCCACAGCCCTTCACAAACATAATAGAAGCTGTATGTAAAGATAAAGAGTGAGGAACGTGTTGGCGTTATAGAAATAAAAATATTATTACATGTGTGATACTAAATATCTGGGTGTGAATTCTGCCTTTGCTGCAGCTCAGTACACTTCACTGAGGAAGGATTGCCTGAAGTCAATGGAGAAAATGCAAAACACAAATGAACATGTTGTGGATTGAAAAATCTGGAATCCTGCCATGACGTGCTGGGAGTTGTAGTCCTGAAGGATGCCAAGTCATCCTGTAGTCAATGTACCAGTCTGGAATGGCTGAAATACATTCCCAGGTAATGGATAATAGGGACACGCAGTAATTTCTGTGCTTGCCTACAGATAATAAGATTGGAACTAGTTCTGGGTTACACGGCCCTGTTGTAAAAAAAAAAAAAAAAAAGCTTGAAAATCAGGTCTGGTAAGTAACGAGACATGCACAGAAGAGGGGAAAGCCAGAAGAAACCAACATTGGCAGTCAGCGCCAGCGGGAATTAGTGATCTACAGTGCACGCCTTGTCATATCTCACCATGATTTGTAGTCAACAGTGCAGCGTCCATGACCTTCACTACAACTGTGGAAAGTCTAGCACCACACAGGCCACATTTTATCTCCACATCTCTGCTAACATCAAGATGAAAAGCGGCAGGACTCAGCCTTGTACCACAGCACCAGTTCAGAAACCCAAAGGTCATGACAGCCTCACAGTGTGTCAGGACATGATGGAGTGGTTCACGGTCCAAGGACAGCTGTACAGGTACAATAGAGGACAGTGTGCAGTAGACTCGGTAAGGAGTGCTCCCACCAGGCAGCAACATGGTCATTTATTTTACTCACATAGCACTATTAATTCCAGCCCCATTGGGGTTCACAATCTAGATTCCCCAGCAGTAAATCTTTGGAGTGTGGGAGGAAACCAGAGAACCCGGAGGAAACACAGGGAGAACATACAAACTCCTTGCAGATGTTGTCCTTGGTGGGATTTGAGCCCAGGACCCCAGCGCTGCAAGGCTGCAGTGCTAACCACTGCGCCACCATGCTGCCTAGTGCCATCATATGCGCCATTTGATTCAGCCTTTTAGTCACCAGAATCTGCACAAGTGAGAACGTCCTACAGCCAAGAATTATATTATTAGGTGAAATTCATTTGCTCATTTCTAAGGAATGACACATCTACTCCTTTTGGCAATAGGTAACCTGGAGGACAATGTTTCTTAAGACGTATATGAAGTAGGCCATTTAGCCTGTAATTACAGAATAGCTCTGACACAATCTCAGGTGTGCACTTGTACATGAAAAGAGCTTTCATCTTCATGTATTTAGACCATTAGCAAGCCTGATACTTTTCACAGGCAATTAAGGAGCCCTAAACCACGGTTTATGTTCTTCCCTCTGTATGCCTCCCGAAAAGGAAGCCTCAGGAAATCATACAGATTTGAGATTTTCAATGTCTGGGGCTACACTGCAGCTTGGGTCATGATATGGGTCGTATGGCTAAAGATTGCATTGTGGACCGCTGCATGACAGTTGAATGGGGTACCATTGCCACCCACAGGGCACCTTGACAAGCCAGTCGTAGAAAGTTGGAACCAGTTACAATTTTTACAATTTGCTTCTCGCAGTACCTAGCTGGCCACAACACAAACCCAGTCACCTGTGATGTATACAGTGGCACAGTGCCACCTTTGTCTACGCAGGAAGTGTCAGGGCCAGTCATTGTCTAGCCCCGGCCTCCATAGTGTTCTAATAGCGTATTTGATCAATCTTCAGTTTTTTCAGAACAGAGGGAGCTAATTAGGAGGTTCGGTAAACCCTTGTTGTGGTCAAAAGGCTCAGTGCACCGATTAACCCACTGGTTTTGCATCTTGCCATTTACATCACTGGTGAGTGACAGCACTGTAAGGAAAACCCAGCGGGAGGTAAGTAATGGTGCAATAAAGAACCGTAATTAGCAAAACTGATAAAACTTCAATTTCTGCACATGCAGAGATTAGATCAATAAAAGTATGATTTTATAGGAGCTATATCCCCCTGCAAGGCTACTTGCCTAGTTTATTCCTTCAGTTTGGACGAACATGCTGACATTTAGGGTTTGTTCCCACGGTCAGTAAACGCTGTGGATTGGATGTTGCGTACAGCCGCAGCGTCCAGATGTTACACCATAGTGGATGGATTTTATGAAATCCCGTCTCCACTACGAGTGCAGGGACGCCTCTTGCTTCCCTGCGTACCAGACATGCGGTGCGTCTTTCTAGACCGCAGCATGTCTATTTATCTTGTGGAGACCCTCAGTCTCCACAAGAAAAATATCACCGTGGACACATGCGTACAAAAGCTGGCAGTGCTTAGGACGGAGCTGCGTCCAAAGGGCTGCCAATCCGGACCGTATAAACATACTTTAAGTGTTTCGTGCCAGCCCTTACTAATATTTGGTGATATGAGTTCATGAAATTATTCTAGTGGATGACCAAAAAAAAATGCTGACTAGTGTTTGGTGAACGTGCTTGGATAAGGAGTTATCTGAGCATGCTTGTGTGCTAATAGAGTGTCTGCTGCCTAAAGGTACCGTCACACTTTAGCGACGCTGCAGCGATACCGACAACGATCCGGATCGCTGCAGCGTCGCTGTTTGGTCGCTGGAGAGCTGTCACACAGACAGCTCTCCAGCGACCAACGATCAGGGGAAAGACTTCGGCATCGTTGAAACTGTCTTTAACGATGCCGAAGTCCCCGGGTAACCAGGGTAAACATCGGGTTACTAAGCGCAGGGCCGCGCTTAGTAACCCGATGTTTACCCTGGTTACCATCGTTAAAGTAAAAAAAAACAAACGCTACATACTTACCTACCGCTGTCTGTCCCCGGCGCTGGGCTTCTCTGCTCTGGCTGTGAGCACAGCGGCCGGAAAGCAGAGCGGTGACGTCACCGCTGCTTTCCGGCTGCCCGCCGCTCACAGCCAGAGCAGAGAAGCCCAGCGCCGGGGACAGACAGCGTTAGGTAAGTATGTAGCGTTTGTTTTTTTTTACTTTAACGATGGTAACCAGGGTAAACATCGGGTTACTAAGCGCAGCCCTGCGCTTAGTAACCCGATGTTTACCCTGGTTACCAGCGAAGACATCGCTGAATCGGCGTCACACACGCCGATTCAGCGATGTCAGCGGGACCTCAACGATCAAAAAATGGCCCAGGCCATTCCGACACGACCAGCGATCTCACAGCAGGGGCCTGATCGCTGCTCCGTGTCACACATAGCGAGATCGCTATGTGTGATGGGGCCTTTACAAACAAGCAATCCCTGCATGTGTTGTGCCGCGAGCCATGCAGCCACCGCGGGGACTTGAACATAGAGGATCTTTGACGTCCTGCAAGACTATTAGCACACAAGCATGCTCAGATAACACCCAGCACATTCGCTGCACACTAATGCTGATCTATACAAGGTCTATGGCCAGCTATGTTGTATTACCAGAAAGTAGAGCTTAAAGTCTCTAGATTGGAACAACCTCATGCACTGCAGACTGACCTCAAAGAACCCTGTCTTTATTGTGTTAATGTTCACTTAATGGAGCAATTTTAGAATTACTGCTTGTTACTGCTCAATATATTCTGGAAAGTAAAAAACAGACAAGACATTTGCCATGAAGGGTTCCTAGTGTCCGGCTTCTGCTGCACCACATTTACCATAACGACATCGGTGGGGAAAGGGGGATGCAAAGTCTGCGCACATTCAGTATAGTGTGATGGACCATTACTACTTTCTTAACCTAATGAAAACCACCACTGGCTATCCGTACACAGAGTCTTTGTACTCAGTTTTCAAAGCAGAAATCCTATTATTTTTTTAAGGATTTAAGATGAGGACTTGGAGAGTTTTTGCTGTTTCTTATCCAAACCCTCCTAAAAAAAAATGTGTGCACATAGTCAATAGTTTTCAAATTATTATTATTAATTTATACAGCGCCATTTATTCCATGGCGATTTACATTAATATATTTATTTTTTTATGTTGATATATTATACATACACACACACACTAATGTGAACGGTCCCTTTAGCTATATAATATGGAGCTTTTCACTACAAACTGATAAGAAGTGCAGAAGGAAGGACACCAGGTCAGAGGACAGAGGGTTAAGCTCGGCCAACTGGTTTAAACATTATTTGCATCCCATAATAAAGATAAATGGACAATTTAGATACACCATAATGGCCTTTTGCTCCTCCCAAATCCATAACCAGGAGATAAAAATACCAAAAACAATTACCGTACACCATAACAGAAAAAATCCCTTCATACAAAACATAAAACTTTTGTCGTCTTCCACAGTCTTTGTATTCAGTCAGACTGCCAAATGATAATCCCTTCAGAATGCAAATTATCTAAAGGACAAAGGACACAATTAGAGGGCCACTCCTGCAGTGCTTTATTTTAGGATATTATTCATTCCAGATCTTCATAAGATATTCTATAAAATTACTGGACTCGCACAACCCCCCACCCCAAATGATTTCTTCGAAGTTCTTTGAATACCTTACATGCTTGGCATGTCAGATCTGTAAAAGCATCAATCACAAATGGAAGGAGAGGGAAGGAAAGAATAAGAGACAACCCCATCATTTGCACTTAACAGACATTGCAAAGTAAAGCTATGCTGCACTTGTTCTTCAGGAATTCACAAGTATTTCTGGCCAAGAATAGACACGTACTTCCCCTGAGAAACACAGACGAAGCACTGGAGTTTGGGAGAAAATAGAAACTACGAGATTATGATAAATATGCACATACATGTATATATTATATATAAATGGGAGAACTTCCTTTAAGCATGTCCCATGATTTTATGAGATTACGGCCTTTCACATGACAGATTTCCTTTACATCTTTTTAGATTAAAGGGACTTTGTCAGTAAGATCAACCCTCCTAAATCATCTATAAGGGCATATGCAGATCATAGGAAGTTAATATCTGCGATCCAATGTCTTATTTCACATTTTTCTAAATATGTAAATACGCTATTAAGATCTATGGAGAGGACACTGACCTGAATGAGAATCTGCCCCTCAAACTTATTTGAAATGAAAGAGGTCGTTACCAGTGCAAGACATGTAACGACTGGAAGAAGGCTTTCCTGATCTCACCGCAGAGCTGTGTGCGATTACAACAGTACAGCAGAGCTGAGCTTCGTTTCATTACAAACATCTGCAGTTGTAGCTCTTCTCACATAGAGCTCTCAGCTCTACAGCAGAGCTGGGCCAGTTTACAACTAAAGGTACCGTCACACTAGACGATATCGCTAGCGATCCGTGACGTTGCAGCGTCCTCGCTAGCGATATCGTCCAGTGTGACAGGCAGCAGCGATCAGGCCCCTGCTGTGCTGTCGCTGGTCGGGGAAGAAAGTCCAGAACTTTATTTCGTCGCTGGACTCCCCGCAGACATCGCTGAATCGGCGTGTGTGACACCGATTCAGCGGTCTTCCCTGGTAACCAGGGTAAACATCGGGTAACTAAGCGCAGGGCCGCGCTTAGTAACCCGATGTTTACCCTGGTTACCATCCTAAAAGTAAAAAAAAAACAAACACTACATACTTACCTACAGCCGTCTGTCCTCCAGCGCTGTGCTCTGCTCTCCTCCTGTACTGGCTGTGAGCGTCGGTCAGCCGGAAAGCAGAGCGGTGACGTCACCGCTCTGCTTTCCGGCCGCTGTGTTCACACAGACAGTACAGGAGGAGTGCAGAGCACAGCGCTGGAGGACAGACGGCTGTAGGTAAGTATGTAGTGTTTTTTTTTTTTTTACTTTTATGATGGTAACCAGGGTAAACATCGGGTTACTAAGCGCGGCCCTGCGCTTAATTACCCGATGTTTACCCTGGTTACCGGCATCGTTGGTCGCTGGAGAGCGGTCTGTGTGACAGCTCTCCAGCGACCAAACAGCGACGCTGCAGCGATCCGGATCGTTGTCGGTATTGCTGCAGCGTCGCTAAGTGTGACGGTACCTTAACACTTCTTAAGCTCCCGGTTCACAGGCAGCGTGGGGACAGGAGAGTAAAGCAGAGCTAACAGCACTGTAAGAGGAGAGCTGCAGATGTGTTTGTAATGAGACAACACTTAGCTGTACTGTATGAGCTTTAATTACACACCATTCTGCTGTGAGATCAGGAGAGCTGAGATCAGCCATTACATATCACACTGGTATGGAATGAGCTCTCCAGGCAGACTAAGGGAGATCAGTGTCCGGCCCACAAATTTTAAAAGCTCATTTACATATTAGGTAAAAAGTGGATTGCTCTGGAATATACTATCAGAGAGGAGATATCAAGGTATCATGTTATTCCTACTACCTGCATGACCATATAGACAGCTTAGGAGGGTTGTCCCTACTGAAACAAATTCCTTGTGACAGGTGGATTGCATTAGCACAACAGAGATCCAACCCTACTTTTGTTCCACACTGGTGAACAGAAATGAAAAGTGACCGTACCTGAACTGGATGATCAGATCGATTGTAGGGAATACGTCATCCGGCCCATTTGGAAAACTTATGGCAAATTATATTGCTAATGTACACTTAGCATTTTAGATCACCTTTTCATCAGTCATAGATTAAGGTGCTGGCCAGCAAAAATGATAATTTGCAGAATATGTCCACTATTACATACAGTCATGGCCAAAAGTTTTTGCGAATGAGATAAATATTAATTTTTCCAAAGTCTACTGCTTCATTTTTTCTAATGGCAATATGCATATACTCCTGAATGTCAGAGTGATCAGCTTAACAGCAATTACTGTACTTGCAAAGTCAATATTTGCCCAGAAAATGAACTTTAACCCCCAAAACACATTTCAACCTCATTGCAGTCCTGCCTTAAAAGGAGCAGCTAACATCGTTTTAGTGATTGATCCATTAACACAGGTGTGGGTGTTGATGAGGACAGGGCTGGCGATCAATCAGTCATGATTAAGTAAGAATGACATCACTGGACACTTTAAAAGGAGGCTGATGCTTGGTATCATTGTTTCTCTTCAGTTAACCATGGTTATCTCTAAAGAAACACGTGCAGCCATCATTGCACTGCACAAAAATGACCTAACAGGGAAGAGTATCGCAGCTACAAAGATTGCACCTCAGTCAACAATCTATCGCATCATCAAGAACTTCAAGGAGAGAGCTTCCATTGTTGTCAAAAAGGCTCCAGGGCGCCTAAGAAAGACCAGCAAGCGCCAGGACCGTATCTTAAAACTGTTTCAGCTGCGGGATCGGACTACCAGCAGTGCCGAGCTTGCTCAGGAATGGCAGCAGGCTGGTGTGAGTGCTTCTGCACGCACTGTGAGGCGGAGACTCTTTGAGCAAGGCCTGGTTTCAAGGAGGGCAGCAAAGAAGCCACTTCTCTCCAGAAAAAAACATCAGGGACCGACTGATATTCTGCAAAAGGTACAGGGAGTGGACTGCTGAAGACTGGGGCAAAGTCATTTTCTCTGATGAATCCCCTTTTCGATGGTTTGGGACATCTGGAAAACAGCTTATTCGGAGAAGAAGAGGTAAGCGCTACCACCAGTCTTGTCTCATGCCAACTGTAAAGCATCCTGAAACCATTCATGTTTGGGGTTGCTTCTCAGCCAAGGGAATCGGCTCACTCACAGTCTTGCCTAAAAACACAGCCATGAATAAAGAATGGTACCAGAATGTCCTCCAAGAGCAACTTCTCCCAACCATCCAAGAGCAGTTTGGCGCCCAACAATGCCTTTTCCAGCATGATGGAGCACCTTGCCATAAAGCAAAGGTGATAACTAAATGGCTCATGGAACAAAACAGAGATTTTGGGTCCGTGGCCTGGAAACTCCCCAGATCTTAATCCCATTGAGAACTTGTGGTCAATCATTAAGAGACAGGTGGACAAACAAAGACCAACAAATTCTGGCAAAATGCAAGCATTGATTATGCAAGAATGAACTGCTATCAGTAAGGATTTGGTCCAGAAGTTGATTTGAGAGCATGCCAGGGAGAATTGCAGAGGTCTTGAAGAAGGGTCAACACTGCAAATATTGACTTGCTGCATTAACTCATTCTAACTGTCAATATAACCTATTGGTACTCATAATATGATTGCAATTATATTTCTGTATGTGATATAAACATTAGACAAACACGAATAAAAACCAGAGGGCAGTGGATCATGTGAAAATATAATTTTGGTGTCATTCTCAAAAATTTTGGCCATGACTGTACATTTTTTGTACTCGTTTGATCATTTAGCTTAGGAGGCATATATTTAGCAAATGTCAGATAAAGTATTGTCACCTCAAAAACACATTTATTCTTTACAACAGGCATCAATGAGAAAATAGATACACCCCACATCTATACTAAGATATTATATTCCACACATGGTGTAATAGACTTATGGAGCCTAATGAAACAGGAAATATTGCGGCAATGTAATCATGCTGTCATTGTGTACAAGAGGTGAAGTGTTTACCTGGGAAACTACAGGCGGCGACATGCTCTCAGCACAAACAGGGAACACCTGTTCCAGGCCACAGGGCAGCATATGGCTTGCTACATGCCAACGGGTGCACTAAGAATTCACAAAACTCTTCTAAATGGATCACTCTGGAAACTAGAACATTTAAATTTAATGGAGTCACGGATCACAATTACCCATACAATTCTATGGATGTGAAAATCATTGACGATCTCATCTGTGTACTGACCGGGATTAACACTGCAATGAGTAGAAGATGCTTTGCAGTGTATATTTTTAATATGAGAAAATCACTGACCAAACACTGAGGGTAAAAAGTGACACTGCCCAAACACTGAGGGTAAAAAGTGACACCGCCCAAACACGGAGGGTAAAAAGTGACACCGACCAAACACGGAGGGTAAAAAGTGACACCGACCAAACACGGAGGGTAAAAAGTGACACCGACCAATCACTGAGGGTAAAAAGTGACACCGACCAAACACGGAGGGTAAAAAGTGACACCGACCAAACACGGAGGGTAAAAAGTGACACCGACCAAACACTGCTGAAAATAAATTTTTTAGTGGTGCTCGCTCCTTCTGTACCTATGTTGTTATGATCTGGTGGCAAGGAGCAGCATGAGACAGACTCTGGAGAAGGTGGTCCCTGTACTGACCGCAAACCCTGAACCTAGCAGCTCAACTAGAAGCAGCCGTGGGGGGTACCCAACACTCCCTAGACCCAGCCTAAGAAACTAACTACCCCTAAAGACAGAAACAGGAAACCTATCTTGCCTCAGAGAAAATCCCCAAAGGATAGATAGCCCCCCACAAATATTGACTGTGAGAGGAGAGGGAAAAAACATACGCAGATATGAAATCAGATTTTAGCGTAGGAGGCCATACTAGCTAAAAAGAAAGAATAGAACAGAGTACTATGCGGTCAGTATAAAAACGCTAGAAAATATCCACCACAGAAGATACGAATCACCACATCTGACTAAAGACATGGGGGGGGTATATCTGCATCTCCAGAGAAATAGCTAGACTGCAAAAAATCCTTCACAGACCAAGCTGGACAGGACAAAAACATGAAAATGCACAGAACTATTAAGGTCCACAGCAGATGGACAGCAAAAACAAAGCCAGGACTTATCTTTGTAGGAAAGCACAGCAAACTGGAGAGACCAGCAGGGAAGTGAATCCTTCAAGAACAATGAACAACTGGCACTGACTAAAGGATCCTGCAAAGCTATATACCCCAGTCAGTCCTGCAATTAGTAGATACACATGTCCACTCCTGCAATCCAGGCACAACTGCATTACCCTCTACAACCACCGGAGGGAGCCCAAAGGCTGAATTCACAACACTATGTGCCTTATTTTTTGCTCATATTTATTGTATTTGTCTATATTTGCCCCCTTTTCACATGTAAAGCGCCATGGAATAAATGGCACTATAAAAATGTATAATAATAATAGTGAAGCAGAGAAATCATAAAGGAGGCTAAAAGTTCAGCACTGGATATCAGGCTAACTGGTCGGAGAGCTGGCATGTAGCGAGTACACTTGTGCACAATCAGCAATCTTAGGGCAGCCAGAGGCAGGAAACATCAGGAGAACACACAATTGCTGAGGTTTAGGCTTTATTGTTATTTCAGAGAAGTGAAAGTAACGGACAGGAAATCCAGAGTCCTGGCATAGCCCACTCCTGCCAACTCCAGCATACCCATCCTTACAGGCAGGAAGAGAAAGCACAGCCATGTCTGGCATTATGAGAGGCTGGATGTGTTACGCACTTTGTTTTCAGCTGCGTTTTCTGTGCCTCTTTGTTTAGAATAAAAAATAAAAAATCACTATAGCCAGATGTACAGTATTTTTTTCTGAACGTCACTGTCTGTACAAGCGTAGACTTGAGGTCATAGGAATGAAAGGAAACAAGTGGTGGCCATGCTCTTTACCAGGACAGGGCTATCAAGTTCGCAGCTTTGAAAGTAAATGGCTGAAAAAAAAAAAAACATTGGAGGACAGGCTGGGCCAGTAATGTAGTGTTGGGCTAGAGGCCATATAGCCACAAGCAAGAAAGCCAATACTCCAACATAATGTTCATGGTGCAGCCTCACACCCAGGTATAAGCCATGGTAACACTGCCAGCTTATGTATGCACGGGTCACTATGGAGTCGCGGGGATGGTAAATATTTAATGCATGGTAACATATGCCAGTAGAGGGACGACAGGGCTTCTTGGAAAAGAATCCAGACGTCACCAGTGTATAAAGTATCCCACGATCACAAACAGCGCAGAATATCCACATTTAGGCCTGAGCTGCCACCCTGCAGACATAGCTGGTGTTACATCCAGAAAGGTCATGTATTATCCGGAAGAGAAATAGGACGTTCTTTTACTCCTTGCAGGGAAAGTGTGCTATCACATAAGTAATGAGTCAGACCCAGAAAAGGGTGCGAGCCACAATGACTGGATCAGATGAGCTCATAAGGCGAGCGACACACCTTCATCTGGGTCCGACCTCGGCTCCAACATTACTTCACCCTTATCATGTTTGGCAGTGCCATCCAAGTGAATAAGTGACAGAACACAGGGAAAGCACCACACAAGCGAGACTCTATGAGAACATAGAGCCTACAACATCACTGAGGTCAAGAAGGCAGAAAAGCTGACACCAACCCATAACCATTCATATATTCATAATTCATGGCTCCGGGCACCATAGTGTGGACAGTGGACAATGTAGATATACCAGTGTCCTGAACTATTGAATAACTGATCACAAGCCAAAAGCTACAAATGCCCCAAACTCAAGAGGAAACATATGTCTCCTAGGAATGAAAGAGCCTTAGGAGATTACTAAAGGCTTGTGTCCTTGGGTGATTTCAGGGCGTGAGGACACAAAGCTTCCAGCAAATAATCCCAAAATACAGAAATATGAGCGTACCCCAGCACAGTTGCCCAGCCTGTGGACACATATGGTGCATAGACACAGTGGAAGAGGCACCAAAAATTGGCATGTGAGCAGAAAATATATAGTGTAGAGGTACAGCGTGGGGAAGTACCCCACAAGACAATGTCCTCGAAGACCATGATTTGGCATTGAGGGGCAGCTTCACACAAATATCTTCATGCAACTAGTCTGGATAGAACTGTATAGTGGATAAATGATCACTGCGAGGGGTCCAACCACTGCGGTGTCCCCCCACTGTGTGCAGTAGTGTGCATGAAGATTGCTCCAGTCACTAGTATGCGACTGATAAGTGCAGAGACCGACACATTGGTCACGGGTATACATGGCAGCACCAGTCACACAGGCTGCGAGACTCCTGCTGCCAGGACCGGTATAGCGCCTACAAATATGCCAATAATGCCAGTATGGTCCATTCTATAACAAAAGGAACAGCGATGCAGTTCTGTCTTTCGCTGGATCTGGAGAGTGGCCATCACAATGCCTACAGGCTGTAATCCAGGACTTGCTAGTAAGCAGCATGCCGTGTCCCGGACTAGCCTTGGACTCCCTTATTGTGACAGCCGTCACCTGTTCCTAGTCCTTCTGATCCGCTGAGTGTTGATCCTGTGACCTCTCCATTGATCTGATTATGTTCTATGGCTCCATGTGATATCAGGATTGTCAGGATGTAAGGGGGTGACTGAGGGCAAGCACAGCGCTACATGGAGGGGGACCAGGGGTAGCCTGCTTTACTGGGTCATTTATAGACAGAAGAGTTTATGACCAGCCTTATAATGGTGTTTGGCACAAGTGCAGGATTCCACAGCTACAGTATCACACCTGGGTGTCATCACATGGTCAAGACATTTTTTTTGTAGGATTTTAATGGCCTAAAAACTCTGACTAAAATACCTGTTTGCCCAAAAATAAAAAAAAAACAGGTCAAGCGTGGAACCACCATTTATGGACGCACAATACTTGCCTTTTGTGTCCATACTTTAAAAAACACCAGGAAAGTAAATGTTACCCATAATAATAATTTCAGACTTCATAGCAATAGTTACCGTATTTGGCCAAGTGCTTTAATCAATGGCAATACACAGATGGGCAAAACTACTCCATGCCAGAGCAAGCCCATCAACATCACAACCTCTTCATCACAGCACATGGGGTCCTACTGATCAGTTTAGGACCACATTTACATCTCAGTATTTATTTATTTTTTTTAAGTGGACCTTGCACATAAAGGGAGAATGATAAATGCTGATCAAACACTGAAGTGAGACTAGGCCCTTAAAGAGACATGGTCGCTCACCGAGTGTCAGCCTTCTGTCATAGTGACAGGACATGATGTGCGGAGGACCACTGTGTCTGTACTCCCACCATGCGGGTCAGCAACAGAAGGCCAAAGACACAAACTATGTCCATAGCAGCCAGTGAGCACTGATTCATTGACCCCTAATACCAGCGGCCTACGGGAACTGATTCATTGACCCCCCCTAATGCCAGCAGTCAGCGAGCACTGATTCACTGACCCCCCTAATGCCAGCAGACTATGGGCACCGCATCACTGACCCCCCTAATGCCAGCAGACTATGGGCACCGCATCACTGACCCCTCTAATGCCAGCAGACTATGGGCACCGCATCATTGACCCCCTAATGCCAGCAGACTATGGGCACCGCATCATTGACCCCCTAATGCCAGCAGACTATGGGCACCGCATCATTGACCCCCTAATGCCAGCAGACTATGGGCACCGCATCATTGACCCCCTAATGCCAGCAGACTATGGGCACCGCATCACTGACCCCCTAATGCCAGCAGACTATGGGCACCGCATCACTGACCCCTCTAATGCCAGCAGACTATGGGCACCGCATCACTGACCCCTCTAATGCCAGCAGACTATGGGCACCGCATCATTGACCCCCTAATGCCAGCAAACTATGGGCACCGCATCATTGACCCCCCTAATGCCAGCAGACTATGGGCACCGCATCACTGACCCCTCTAATGCCAGCAGACTATGGGCACCGCATCACTGACCCCTCTAATGCCAGCAGACTATGGGCACCGCATCATTGACCCCCTAATGCCAGCAGACTATGTGCACCGCATCATTGACCCCCTAATGCCAGCAGACTATGGGCACCGCATCATTGACCCCCTAATGCCAGCAGACTATGGGCACCGCATCATTGACCCCCTAATGCCAGCAGACTATGGGCACCGCATCATTGACCCCCTAATGCCAGCAGACTATGGGCACCGCATCATTGACCCCCTAATGCCAGCAGACTATGGGCACCGCATCATTGACCCCCTAATGCCAGCAGACTATGGGCACCGCATCATTGACCCCCTAATGCCAGCAGACTATGGGCACCGCATCATTGACCCCCTAATGCCAGCAGACTATGGGCACCGCATCATTGACCCCCTAATACCAGCAGACTATGGGCACCGCATCATTGACCCCCTAATACCAGCAGACTATGGGCACCGGATCATTGACCCCCTAATACAAGTAGCCACTGCATCATTGACCCACTAATGCCAGCGGCCTACGGGCACCGCATCATAGACCCCCTAATACCAGCGGCTTAAGGGCACTGATTCATTGACCCTCTATTACCAGCGGCCTACGGGCACCGCATCATTGACCTCCCAAAACCAGCGGCCTACAGGCACTGATTTGTTGACCCCCTAATGCCAGAGGCCTACGGGCACCGCATCATTGACCTCCCAATACCAGCGGCCTACAGGCACTGATTTGTTGACCCCCTAATGCCAGCGGCCTATGGGCACTGCATCACTGACCCCCTAATACCAGCAGCCAGTGGACACTGCATCATTGCTAATATGCTACCCCCAATATCTTAATATAAATGGCTTATATTTCTCCGTCTATCACGCAGGCCATGGCCTCTCTGTTCCCCAAAAACAAGTGTGCCGCCATATAGCCCCGGAGTATCGCCAAAGGCATAAAATGTTCAGTAAGGGCTAATGGCCACTGAGGGCACCATACGATGCCAATCTGTACCAGAGAGGGCACAGCAGGGTCTCCGCCCCCTTACACCAGGTAGTGCCCCTAATACGAGGAGAACATAGGACAGTGGGCATGGCACCAGTCGCCACTCACATGCTGGCCCCGGGCCGCCCGCCACGGGCTCTTCTTGATGGAGGTCTTGGCGGTGAAGTAGAACTCCTCGGAGTCGTCCTCCAGGCTGCTGTATCCGCTGCTCATGCTGCTGCCCCTCCGGTGCACAGAGCGCCCACGTCCGCTACATGCTCCTCTCCGCCGGTGACTCCCTGGACTGAGCGCCTCTCACATGGCAAACCGTGTGCAGACTGCCGGGCGGTGCCCTAGGTAGCTGTGCCCGGGCGGGAGAGGGCGAAGTGCGGCACAAAACTCCCTGCACGTCCAAAAGTAATCCGTAACTGCTGAGGACTGACTGCTTCCTGCACTGCTCCCATCCACCCGGCGGGCCCCGCCCCCGACAACCGGGGCCCCGCCCCCAGCACACCAGGTGATGTGCGAGCAACTGTACACAGCGCTGCACCTCTACACACAGCACTGCACCTCTACACTCACAGCACTGCACCTCTACACACAGCACTGCACCTACACTCACAGCGCTGCACCTCTACACACAGCACTGCACCTACACTCACAGCGCTGCACCTCTACACACAGCACTGCACCTCTACACTCACAGCACTGCACCTCTACACTCACAGCACTGCACCTCTACACACAGCACTGCACCTACACTCACAGCGCTGCACCTCTACACACAGCACTGCACCTCTACACTCACAGCACTGCACCTCTACACACAGCACTGCACCTCTACACACAGCACTGCACCTCTACACTCACAGCACTGCACCTCTACACTCACAGCACTGCACCTCTACACTCACAGCGCTGCACCTCTACACTCACAGCACTGCACCTCTACACTCACAGCGCTGCACCTCTACACTCACAGCGCTGCACCTCTACACACAGCACTGCACCTCTACACACAGCACTGCACCTCTACACACAGCACTGCACCTCTACACTCACAGCACTGCACCTCTACACTCACAGCACTGCACCTATACACTCACAGCACTGCACCTATACACTCACAGCACTGCACCTCTACACTCACAGCACTGCACCTCTACACACAGCACTGCACCTCTACACTCACAGCACTGCACCTATACACTCACAGCACTGCACCTATACACTCACAGCACTGCACCTCTACACTCACAGCACTGCACCTCTACACACAGCACTGCACCTCTACACTCACAGCACTGCACCTCTACACACAGCACTGCACCTATACACACACAGCACTGCACCTCTACACACAGCACTGCACCTCTACACTCACAGAACTGCACCTCTACACACAGCACTGCACCTACACTCACAGCGCTGCACCTCTACACACAGCACTGCACCTCTACACTCACAGCACTGCACCTCTACACTCACAGCACTGCACCTCTACACACAGCACTGCACCTACACTCACAGCGCTGCACCTCTACACACAGCACTGCACCTCTACACTCACAGCACTGCACCTCTACACACAGCACTGCACCTCTACACACAGCACTGCACCTCTACACTCACAGCACTGCACCTCTACACTCACAGCACTGCACCTCTACACTCACAGCGCTGCACCTCTACACTCACAGCGCTGCACCTCTACACACAGCACTGCACCTCTACACTCACAGCACTGCACCTCTACACACAGCACTGCACCTCTACACACAGCACTGCACCTCTACACTCACAGCACTGCACCTCTACACTCACAGCACTGCACCTCTACACTCACAGCGCTGCACCTCTACACTCACAGCACTGCACCTCTACACTCACAGCGCTGCACCTCTACACTCACAGCGCTGCACCTCTACACACAGCACTGCACCTCTACACACAGCACTGCACCTCTACACACAGCACTGCACCTCTACACTCACAGCACTGCACCTCTACACTCACAGCACTGCACCTATACACTCACAGCACTGCACCTATACACTCACAGCACTGCACCTCTACACTCACAGCACTGCACCTCTACACACAGCACTGCACCTCTACACTCACAGCACTGCACCTATACACTCACAGCACTGCACCTCTACACTCACAGCACTGCACCTCTACACTCACAGCACTGCACCTCTACACACAGCACTGCACCTCTACACTCACAGCACTGCACCTCTACACACAGCACTGCACCTATACACACACAGCACTGCACCTCTACACACAGCACTGCACCTCTACACTCACAGAACTGCACCTCTACACACAGCACTGCACCTACACTCACAGCGCTGCACCTCTACACACAGCACTGCACCTCTACACTCACAGCACTGCACCTCTACACTCACAGCACTGCACCTCTACACACAGCACTGCACCTACACTCACAGCGCTGCACCTCTACACACAGCACTGCACCTCTACACTCACAGCACTGCACCTCTACACACAGCACTGCACCTCTACACACAGCACTGCACCTCTACACTCACAGCACTGCACCTCTACACTCACAGCACTGCACCTCTACACTCACAGCGCTGCACCTCTACACTCACAGCGCTGCACCTCTACACACAGCACTGCACCTCTACACACACAGCACTGCACCTCTACACACAGCACTGCACCTCTACACTCACAGCACTGCACCTCTACACACAGCACTGCACCTCTACACTCACAGCACTGCACCTCTACACTCACAGCACTGCACCTATACACTCACAGCACTGCACCTATACACTCACAGCACTGCACCTCTACACTCACAGCACTGCACCTCTACACACAGCACTGCACCTCTACACTCACAGCACTGCACCTATACACTCACAGCACTGCACCTCTACACTCACAGCACTGCACCTCTACACTCACAGCACTGCACCTCTACACACAGCACTGCACCTCTACACTCACAGCACTGCACCTCTACACACAGCACTGCACCTATACACACACAGCACTGCACCTCTACACACAGCACTGCACCTCTACACTCACAGAACTGCACCTCTACACTCACAGCACTGCACCTCTACACTCACAGCACTGCACCTCTACACTCACAGCACTGCACCTATACACTCACAGCACTGCACCTATACACTCACAGCACTGCACCTCTACACTCACAGCACTGCACCTATACACTCACAGCACTGCACCTCTACACTCACAGCACTGCACCTCTACACTCACAGCACTGCACCTATACACTCACAGCACTGCACCTATACACTCACAGCACTGCACCTATACACTCACAGCGCTGCACCTATACACTCACAGCGCTGCACCTCTACACTCACAGCACTGCACCTACACTCACATCACTGCACCTACACTCACAGCACTGCACCTCTACACTCACAGCACTGCACCTCTACACACAGCACTGCACCTACACTCACAGCACTGCACCTCTACACACAGCACTGCACCTCTACACACAGCACTGCACCTCTACACTCACAGCACTGCACCTCTACACTCACAGCGCTGCACCTCTACACTCACAGCACTGCACCTACACTCACATCACTGCACCTACACTCACAGCACTGCACCTCTACACTCACAGCACTGCACCTCTACACACAGCACTGCACCTCTACACACAGCACTGCACCTCTACACACAGCACTGCACCTCTACACTCACAGCACTGCACCTCTACACACAGCACTGCACCTCTACACTCACAGCACTGCACCTCTACACTCACAGCACTGCACCTCTACACACAGCACTGCACCTACACTCACAGCGCTGCACCTCTACACACAGCACTGCACCTCTACACTCACAGCACTGCACCTCTACACACAGCACTGCACCTCTACACACAGCACTGCACCTCTACACTCACAGCACTGCACCTCTACACTCACAGCACTGCACCTCTACACTCACAGCGCTGCACCTCTACACTCACAGCGCTGCACCTCTACACACAGCACTGCACCTCTACACACACAGCACTGCACCTCTACACACAGCACTGCACCTCTACACTCACAGCACTGCACCTCTACACACAGCACTGCACCTCTACACTCACAGCACTGCACCTCTACACTCACAGCACTGCACCTATACACTCACAGCACTGCACCTATACACTCACAGCACTGCACCTCTACACTCACAGCACTGCACCTCTACACACAGCACTGCACCTCTACACTCACAGCACTGCACCTCTACACTCACAGCACTGCACCTCTACACTCACAGCACTGCACCTCTACACTCACAGCACTGCACCTCTACACACAGCACTGCACCTCTACACTCACAGCACTGCACCTCTACACACAGCACTGCACCTCTACACACACAGCACTGCACCTCTACACACAGCACTGCACCTCTACACTCACAGCACTGCACCTCTACACTCACAGCACTGCACCTCTACACTCACAGCACTGCACCTATACACTCACAGCACTGCACCTATACACTCACAGCACTGCACCTATACACTCACAGCACTGCACCTCTACACTCACAGCACTGCACCTATACACTCACAGCACTGCACCTCTACACTCACAGCACTGCACCTCTACACTCACAGCACTGCACCTATACACTCACAGCACTGCACCTATACACTCACAGCACTGCACCTCTACACTCACAGCACTGCACCTATACACTCACAGCGCTGCACCTCTACACTCACAGCACTGCACCTACACTCACATCACTGCACCTACACTCACAGCACTGCACCTCTACACTCACAGCACTGCACCTCTACACACAGCACTGCACCTACACTCACAGCACTGCACCTCTACACACAGCACTGCACCTCTACACACAGCACTGCACCTCTACACTCACAGCACTGCACCTCTACACTCACAGCGCTGCACCTCTACACTCACAGCACTGCACCTACACTCACATCACTGCACCTACACTCACAGCACTGCACCTCTACACTCACAGCACTGCACCTCTACACACAGCACTGCACCTCTACACACAGCACTGCACCTCTACACACAGCACTGCACCTCTACACTCACAGCACTGCACCTCTACACACAGCACTGCACCTCTACACTCACAGCACTGCACCTCTACACTCACAGCACTGCACCTATACACTCACAGCACTGCACCTATACACTCACAGCGCTGCACCTCTACACTCACAGCACTGCACCTATACACTCACAGCACTGCACCTATACACTCACAGCGCTGCACCTCTACACTCACAGCACTGCACCTCTACACTCACAGCACTGCACCTCTACACTCACAGCACTGCACCTATACACTCACAGCACTGCACCTATACACACACAGCACTGCACCTCTACACACAGCACTGCACCTCTACACTCACAGCACTGCACCTCTACACTCACAGCACTGCACCTCTACACTCACAGCACTGCACCTCTACACTCACAGCACTGCACCTATACACTCACAGCACTGCACCTATACACTCACAGCGCTGCACCTCTACACTCACAGCACTGCACCTACACTCACATCACTGCACCTACACTCACAGCACTGCACCTCTACACTCACAGCACTGCACCTCTACACACAGCACTGCACCTACACTCACAGCACTGCACCTCTACACACAGCACTGCACCTCTACACACAGCACTGCACCTCTACACTCACAGCACTGCACCTCTACACTCACAGCGCTGCACCTCTACACTCACAGCACTGCACCTACACTCACATCACTGCACCTACACTCACAGCACTGCACCTCTACACTCACAGCACTGCACCTCTACACACAGCACTGCACCTCTACACACAGCACTGCACCTCTACACTCACAGCACTGCACCTCTACACACAGCACTGCACCTCTACACTCACAGCACTGCACCTCTACACTCACAGCGCTGCACCTCTACACTCACAGCACTGCACCTACACTCACATCACTGCACCTACACTCACAGCACTGCACCTCTACACTCACAGCACTGCACCTCTACACTCACAGCGCTGCACCTCTACACTCACAGCGCTGCACCTCTACACTCACAGCGCTGCACCTCTACACTCACAGCGCTGCACCTCTACACTCACAGCGCTGCACCTCTACACACAGCACTGCACCTCTACACACAGCGCTGCACCTCTACACTCACAGCACTGCACCTCTACACACACAGCACTGCACCTATACACTCACAGCACTGCACCTACACTCACAGCACTGCACCTCTACACTCACAGCGCTGCACCTCTACACTCACAGCGCTGCACCTCTACACTCACAGCGCTGCACCTCTACACTCACAGCACTGCACCTCTACACACAGCACTGCACCTCTACACACAGCGCTGCACCTCTACACTCACAGCACTGCACCTCTACACACACAGCACTGCACCTATACACTCACAGCACTGCACCTACACTCACAGCACTGCACCTCTACACTCACAGCACTGCACCTCTACACACACAGCACTGCACCTCTACACACAGCACTGCACCTCTACACTCAGCACTGCACCTATACACACAGCACTGCACCTCTACACTCACAGCACTGCACCTCTACACTCACAGCACTGCACCTATACACACAGCACTGCACCTCTACACTCACAGCGCTGCACCTCTACACTCACAGCACTGCACCTCTACACACAGCACTGCACCTCTACACTCACAGCACTGCACCTCTACACTCACAGCACTGCACCTATACACTCACAGCACTGCACCTCTACACTCACAGCACTGCACCTATACACTCACAGCGCTGCACCTACACTCACAGCGCTGCACCTCTACACTCACAGCGCTGCACCTATACACTCACAGCGCTGCACCTCTACACTCACAGCACTGCACCTCTACACTCACAGCACTGCACCTCTACACTCACAGCACTGCACCTCTACACTCACAGCACTGCACCTATACACTCACAGCACTGCACCTATACACTCACAGCACTGCACCTCTACACTCACAGCACTGCACCTCTACACTCACAGCACTGCACCTCTACACTCACAGCACTGCACCTCTACACTCACAGCACTGCACCTCTACACTCACAGCACTGCACCTCTACACTCACAGCACTGCACCTATACACTCACAGCGCTGCACCTCTACACTCACAGCACTGCACCTACACTCACATCACTGCACCTACACTCACAGCACTGCACCTCTACACTCACAGCACTGCACCTCTACACACAGCACTGCACCTACACTCACAGCACTGCACCTCTACACACAGCACTGCACCTCTACACACAGCACTGCACCTCTACACTCACAGCACTGCACCTCTACACTCACAGCGCTGCACCTCTACACTCACAGCACTGCACCTACACTCACATCACTGCACCTACACTCACAGCACTGCACCTCTACACTCACAGCACTGCACCTCTACACACAGCACTGCACCTCTACACACAGCACTGCACCTCTACACACAGCACTGCACCTCTACACTCACAGCACTGCACCTCTACACACAGCACTGCACCTCTACACTCACAGCACTGCACCTCTACACTCACAGCACTGCACCTCTACACTCACAGCACTGCACCTCTACACTCACAGCACTGCACCTCTACACTCACAGCACTGCACCTCTACACTCACAGCACTGCACCTCTACACTCACAGCACTGCACCTCTACTCACAGCACTGCACCTCTACACACAGCACTGCACCTCTACACTCACAGCACTGCACCTCTACACTCACAGCACTGCACCTCTACACTCACAGCACTGCACCTCTACACTCACAGCACTGCACCTCTACACTCACAGCACTGCACCTCTACACTCACAGCACTGCACCTCTACACTCACAGCACTGCACCTCTACACTCACAGCACTGCACCTCTACACTCACAGCACTGCACCTCTACACTCACATCACTGCACCTACACTCACAGCACTGCACCTCTACACTCACAGCACTGCACCTCTACACACAGCACTGCACCTACACTCACAGCACTGCACCTCTACACACAGCACTGCACCTCTACACACAGCACTGCACCTCTACACTCACAGCACTGCACCTCTACACTCACAGCGCTGCACCTCTACACTCACAGCGCTGCACCTACACTCACATCACTGCACCTACACTCACAGCACTGCACCTCTACACTCACAGCACTGCACCTCTACACACAGCACTGCACCTCTACACACAGCACTGCACCTCTACACACAGCACTGCACCTCTACACTCACAGCACTGCACCTCTACACACAGCACTGCACCTCTACACTCACAGCACTGCACCTCTACACTCACAGCACTGCACCTCTACACTCACAGCACTGCACCTATACACTCACAGCGCTGCACCTCTACACTCACAGCGCTGCACCTATACACTCACAGCGCTGCACCTATACACTCACAGCGCTGCACCTCTACACTCACAGCGCTGCACCTCTACACTCACAGCGCTGCACCTCTACACTCACAGCGCTGCACCTCTACACTCACAGCGCTGCACCTCTACACTCACAGCGCTGCACCTCTACACTCACAGCACTGCACCTATACACTCACAGCACTGCACCTCTACACACAGCACTGCACCTCTACACACAGCACTGCACCTCTACACACAGCACTGCACCTCTACACTCACAGCACTGCACCTCTACACTCACAGCACTGCACCTCTACACTCACAGCACTGCACCTCTACACTCACAGCACTGCACCTACACTCACATCACTGCACCTACACTCACAGCACTGCACCTCTACACTCACAGCACTGCACCTCTACACTCACAGCACTGCACCTACACTCACAGCACTGCACCTCTACACACAGCACTGCACCTCTACACACAGCACTGCACCTCTACACTCACAGCACTGCACCTCTACACTCACAGCGCTGCACCTCTACACTCACAGCGCTGCACCTACACTCACATCACTGCACCTACACTCACAGCACTGCACCTCTACACTCACAGCACTGCACCTCTACACACAGCACTGCACCTCTACACACAGCACTGCACCTCTACACACAGCACTGCACCTCTACACTCACAGCACTGCACCTCTACACACAGCACTGCACCTCTACACTCACAGCACTGCACCTCTACACTCACAGCGCTGCACCTCTACACTCACAGCACTGCACCTACACTCACATCACTGCACCTACACTCACAGCACTGCACCTCTACACTCACAGCACTGCACCTCTACACTCACAGCGCTGCACCTCTACACTCACAGCGCTGCACCTCTACACTCACAGCGCTGCACCTCTACACTCACAGCGCTGCACCTCTACACTCACAGCGCTGCACCTCTACACACAGCACTGCACCTCTACACACAGCGCTGCACCTCTACACTCACAGCACTGCACCTCTACACACACAGCACTGCACCTATACACTCACAGCACTGCACCTACACTCACAGCACTGCACCTCTACACTCACAGCACTGCACCTCTACACTCACAGCGCTGCACCTCTACACTCACAGCACTGCACCTCTACACTCACAGCACTGCACCTCTACACACAGCACTGCACCTCTACACACAGCGCTGCACCTCTACACTCACAGCACTGCACCTCTACACACACAGCACTGCACCTATACACTCACAGCACTGCACCTACACTCACAGCACTGCACCTCTACACTCACAGCACTGCACCTCTACACACACAGCACTGCACCTCTACACACAGCACTGCACCTCTACACTCAGCACTGCACCTATACACACAGCACTGCACCTCTACACTCACAGCACTGCACCTCTACACTCACAGCGCTGCACCTCTACACTCACAGCGCTGCACCTCTACACACAGCACTGCACCTCTACACTCACAGCACTGCACCTCTACACTCACAGCACTGCACCTCTACACTCACAGCACTGCACCTCTACACTCACAGCACTGCACCTCTACACTCACAGCACTGCACCTACACTCACATCACTGCACCTACACTCACAGCACTGCACCTCTACACTCACAGCACTGCACCTCTACACACAGCACTGCACCTCTACACACAGCACTGCACCTCTACACACAGCACTGCACCTCTACACTCACAGCACTGCACCTCTACACACAGCACTGCACCTCTACACTCACAGCACTGCACCTCTACACTCACAGCACTGCACCTATACACTCACAGCACTGCACCTATACACTCACAGCACTGCACCTCTACACTCACAGCGCTGCACCTCTACACTCACAGCGCTGCACCTCTACACTCACAGCGCTGCACCTCTACACTCACAGCACTGCACCTCTACACACAGCACTGCACCTCTACACACAGCGCTGCACCTCTACACTCACAGCACTGCACCTCTACACACACAGCACTGCACCTATACACTCACAGCACTGCACCTACACTCACAGCACTGCACCTCTACACTCACAGCACTGCACCTCTACACACACAGCACTGCACCTCTACACACAGCACTGCACCTCTACACTCAGCACTGCACCTATACACACAGCACTGCACCTCTACACTCACAGCACTGCACCTCTACACTCACAGCGCTGCACCTCTACACTCACAGCGCTGCACCTCTACACACAGCACTGCACCTCTACACTCACAGCACTGCACCTCTACACTCACAGCACTGCACCTATACACTCACAGCACTGCACCTCTACACTCACAGCACTGCACCTATACACTCACAGCGCTGCACCTACACTCACAGCGCTGCACCTCTACACTCACAGCGCTGCACCTATACACTCACAGCGCTGCACCTCTACACTCACAGCGCTGCACCTCTACACTCACAGCGCTGCACCTCTACACTCACAGCGCTGCACCTCTACACTCACAGCGCTGCACCTCTACACTCACAGCGCTGCACCTCTACACTCACAGCACTGCACCTCTACACTCACAGCACTGCACCTCTACACTCACAGCACTGCACCTCTACACTCACAGCACTGCACCTCTACACTCACAGCACTGCACCTCTACACTCACAGCACTGCACCTCTACACTCACAGCACTGCACCTCTACACTCACAGCACTGCACCTCTACACTCACAGCACTGCACCTCTACACTCACAGCGCTGCACCTCTACACTCACAGCACTGCACCTACACTCACAGCACTGCACCTCTACACTCACAGCACTGCACCTCTACACACAGCACTGCACCTACACTCACAGCACTGCACCTCTACACACAGCACTGCACCTCTACACACAGCACTGCACCTCTACACTCACAGCACTGCACCTCTACACTCACAGCGCTGCACCTCTACACTCACAGCACTGCACCTACACTCACATCACTGCACCTACACTCACAGCACTGCACCTCTACACTCACAGCACTGCACCTCTACACTCACAGCGCTGCACCTCTACACTCACAGCGCTGCACCTCTACACTCACAGCACTGCACCTCTACACTCACAGCGCTGCACCTCTACACTCACAGCACTGCACCTCTACACTCACAGCACTGCACCTCTACACACAGCACTGCACCTCTACACACAGCGCTGCACCTCTACACTCACAGCACTGCACCTCTACACACACAGCACTGCACCTATACACTCACAGCACTGCACCTACACTCACAGCACTGCACCTCTACACTCACAGCACTGCACCTCTACACTCACAGCGCTGCACCTCTACACTCACAGCGCTGCACCTCTACACTCACAGCGCTGCACCTCTACACACAGCACTGCACCTCTACACACAGCGCTGCACCTCTACACTCACAGCACTGCACCTCTACACACACAGCACTGCACCTATACACTCACAGCACTGCACCTACACTCACAGCACTGCACCTCTACACTCACAGCACTGCACCTCTACACACACAGCACTGCACCTCTACACACAGCACTGCACCTCTACACTCAGCACTGCACCTATACACACAGCACTGCACCTCTACACTCACAGCACTGCACCTCTACACTCACAGCACTGCACCTATACACACAGCACTGCACCTCTACACTCACAGCGCTGCACCTCTACACTCACAGCGCTGCACCTCTACACACAGCACTGCACCTCTACACTCACAGCACTGCACCTCTACACTCACAGCACTGCACCTATACACTCACAGCACTGCACCTCTACACTCACAGCACTGCACCTATACACTCACAGCGCTGCACCTACACTCACAGCGCTGCACCTCTACACTCACAGCGCTGCACCTATACACTCACAGCACTGCACCTCTACACTCACAGCACTGCACCTCTACACTCACAGCACTGCACCTCTACACTCACAGCACTGCACCTCTACACACAGCACTGCACCTCTACACACAGCACTGCACCTCTACACTCACAGCACTGCACCTCTACACACAGCACTGCACCTCTACACTCACAGCGCTGCACCTACACTCACAGCGCTGCACCTCTACACTCACAGCGCTGCACCTCTACACTCACAGCGCTGCACCTCTACACTCACAGCACTGCACCTCTACACTCACAGCACTGCACCTCTACACACAGCACTGCACCTCTACACACAGCACTGCACCTCTACACTCACAGCACTGCACCTCTACACTCACAGCACTGCACCTCTACACACAGCACTGCACCTCTACACTCACAGCACTGCACCTCTACACTCACAGCACTGCACCTCTACACACAGCACTGCACCTCTACACTCACAGCGCTGCACCTATACACACACAGCACTGCACCTATACACACAGCACTGCACCTCTACACTCACAGCACTGCACCTCTACACTCACAGCACTGCACCTCTACACTCACAGCACTGCACCTCTACACTCACAGCACTGCACCTCTACACTCACAGCACTGCACCTCTACACTCACAGCGCTGCACCTATACACTCACAGCGCTGCACCTCTACACACACAGCGCTGCACCTCTACACTCACAGCACTGCACCTCTACACACAGCACTGCACCTCTACACTCACAGCACTGCACCTATACACACAGCGCTGCACCTCTACACTCACAGCACTGCACCTCTACACTCACAGCGCTGCACCTATACACTCACAGCACTGCACCTCTACACACACAGCACTGCACCTCTACACACACAGCACTGCACCTCTACACACACAGCGCTGCACCTCTACACTCACAGCGCTGCACCTCTACACACAGCACTGCACCTATACACTCAGCACTGCACCTATACACTCACAGCACTGCACCTATACACTCACAGCACTGCACCTCTACACTCACAGCACTGCACCTCTACACTCACAGCACTGCACCTCTACACTCACAGCACTGCACCTCTACACTCACAGCACTGCACCTATACACACAGCACTGCACCTCTACACTCACAGCACTGCACCTCTACACTCACAGCGCTGCACCTCTACACACAGCACTGCACCTATACACTCACAGCGCTGCACCTCTACACACACAGCGCTGCACCTCTACACTCACAGCGCTGCACCTCTACACTCACAGCGCTGCACCTCTACACTCACAGCGCTGCACCTCTACACTCACAGCGCTGCACCTCTACACTCACAGCACTGCACCTGTACACTCAGCACTGCACCTCTACACTCACAGCACTGCACCTCTACACTCACAGCACTGCACCTCTACACTCAGCACTGCACCTCTACACTCACAGCACTGCACCTCTACACTCACAGCACTGCACCTATACACACAGCACTGCACCTCTACACTCACAGCACTGCACCTCTACACTCACAGCGCTGCACCTACACTCACAGCGCTGCACCTCTACACTCACAGCACTGCACCTCTACACTCACAGCACTGCACCTCTACACTCACAGCACTGCACCTCTACACTCACAGCACTGCACCTCTACACACAGCACTGCACCTCTACACTCACAGCGCTGCACCTCTACACTCACAGCGCTGCACCTACACTCACAGCGCTGCACCTCTACACTCACAGCACTGCACCTATACACTCACAGCACTGCACCTCTACACTCACAGCACTGCACCTATACACTCACAGCGCTGCACCTCTACACTCACAGCGCTGCACCTCTACACTCACAGCGCTGCACCTCTACACTCACAGCACTGCACCTCTACACTCACAGCGCTGCACCTCTACACTCACAGCACTGCACCTCTACACTCACAGCACTGCACCTCTACACTCACAGCACTGCACCTCTACACTCACAGCACTGCACCTCTACACACAGCACTGCACCTCTACACTCACAGCGCTGCACCTCTACACTCACAGCGCTGCACCTACACTCACAGCGCTGCACCTCTACACTCACTACACTCACAGCGCTGCACCTCTACACTCACAGCACTGCACCTATACACTCACAGCACTGCACCTCTACACTCACAGCACTGCACCTCTACACTCACAGCGCTGCACCTCTACACTCACAGCACTGCACCTATACACTCACAGCACTGCACCTCTACACTCACAGCACTGCACCTATACACTCACAGCGCTGCACCTACACTCACAGCGCTGCACCTCTACACTCACAGCGCTGCACCTCTACACTCACAGCACTGCACCTCTACACTCACAGCACTGCACCTCTACACTCACAGCACTGCACCTCTACACTCACAGCACTGCACCTCTACACACAGCACTGCACCTCTACACACAGCACTGCACCTCTACACTCACAGCACTGCACCTCTACACACAGCACTGCACCTCTACACACAGCACTGCACCTCTACACTCACAGCACTGCACCTCTACACTCACAGCACTGCACCTCTACACACAGCACTGCACCTCTACACACAGCACTGCACCTCTACACTCACAGCACTGCACCTCTACACACAGCACTGCACCTCTACACACAGCACTGCACCTCTACACTCACAGCACTGCACCTCTACACTCACAGCGCTGCACCTCTACACTCACAGCGCTGCACCTCTACACTCACAGCGCTGCACCTCTACACTCACAGCGCTGCACCTCTACACTCACAGCGCTGCACCTCTACACACAGCACTGCACCTCTACACACAGCGCTGCACCTCTACACTCACAGCGCTGCACCTCTACACTCACAGCGCTGCACCTCTACACTCACAGCACTGCACCTCTACACACAGCACTGCACCTCTACACACAGCACTGCACCTCTACACTCACAGCACTGCACCTCTACACTCACAGCACTGCACCTCTACACACAGCACTGCACCTCTACACTCACAGCACTGCACCTCTACACTCACAGCACTGCACCTCTACACACAGCACTGCACCTCTACACTCACAGCGCTGCACCTATACACACAGCACTGCACCTATACACACAGCACTGCACCTCTACACTCACAGCACTGCACCTCTACACTCACAGCACTGCACCTCTACACTCACAGCACTGCACCTCTACACTCACAGCGCTGCACCTCTACACTCACAGCGCTGCACCTCTACACTCACAGCGCTGCACCTCTACACTCACAGCGCTGCACCTCTACACACACAGCGCTGCACCTCTACACTCACAGCACTGCACCTCTACACACAGCACTGCACCTCTACACTCACAGCACTGCACCTATACACACAGCGCTGCACCTCTACACTCACAGCACTGCACCTCTACACTCACAGCACTGCACCTATACACACAGCGCTGCACCTCTACACTCACAGCGCTGCACCTATACACTCACAGCACTGCACCTCTACACACACAGCACTGCACCTCTACACTCACAGCACTGCACCTCTACACACACAGCACTGCACCTCTACACACACAGCACTGCACCTCTACACACACAGCGCTGCACCTCTACACTCACAGCGCTGCACCTCTACACACAGCACTGCACCTATACACTCAGCACTGCACCTATACACTCACAGCACTGCACCTATACACTCACAGCACTGCACCTATACACTCACAGCACTGCACCTCTACACTCACAGCACTGCACCTCTACACTCACAGCACTGCACCTATACACACAGCACTGCACCTCTACACTCACAGCACTGCACCTCTACACTCACAGCGCTGCACCTATACACTCAGCACTGCACCTATACACTCACAGCACTGCACCTATACACTCACAGCACTGCACCTCTACACTCACAGCACTGCACCTCTACACTCACAGCACTGCACCTCTACACTCACAGCACTGCACCTATACACACAGCACTGCACCTCTACACTCACAGCACTGCACCTCTACACTCACAGCGCTGCACCTCTACACACAGCACTGCACCTATACACTCACAGCGCTGCACCTCTACACTCACAGCGCTGCACCTCTACACACACAGCGCTGCACCTCTACACTCACAGCGCTGCACCTCTACACTCACAGCGCTGCACCTCTACACTCACAGCACTGCACCTCTACACTCACAGCACTGCACCTCTACACTCACAGCACTGCACCTGTACACTCAGCACTGCACCTCTACACTCACAGCACTGCACCTCTACACTCACAGCACTGCACCTCTACACTCAGCACTGCACCTCTACACTCACAGCGCTGCACCTCTACACTCACAGCACTGCACCTCTACACTCACAGCACTGCACCTCTACACTCACAGCACTGCACCTGTACACTCAGCACTGCACCTCTACACTCACAGCACTGCACCTCTACACTCACAGCACTGCACCTCTACACTCACAGCACTGCACCTCTACACTCAGCACTGCACCTCTACACTCACAGCACTGCACCTATACACTCAGCACTGCACCTCTACACTCACAGCACTGCACCTCTACACTCACAGCACTGCACCTATACACACAGCACTGCACCTATACACACACAGCACTGCACCTCTACACTCACAGCACTGCACCTCTACACACACAGCACTGCACCTATACACACAGCACTGCACCTATACACTCACAGCACTGCACCTATACACTCACAGCACTGCACCTATACACTCACAGCACTGCACCTATACACACAGCACTGCACCTATACACACAGCACTGCACCTATACACACAGCACTGCACCTATACACACAGCACTGCACCTATACACTCACAGCACTGCACCTATACACTCACAGCACTGCACCTATACACTCACAGCGCTGCACCTCTACACTCACAGCGCTGCACCTACACTCACAGCGCTGCACCTCTACACTCACAGCGCTGCACCTCTACACTCACAGCGCTGCACCTCTACACTCACAGCACTGCACCTCTACACTCACAGCGCTGCACCTCTACACTCACAGCACTGCACCTATACACTCACAGCACTGCACCTCTACACTCACAGCACTGCACCTATACACTCACAGCGCTGCACCTACACTCACAGCGCTGCACCTCTACACTCACAGCGCTGCACCTCTACACTCACAGCACTGCACCTATACACACAGCACTGCACCTCTACACTCACAGCGCTGCACCTATACACTCACAGCACTGCACCTCTACACACACAGCGCTGCACCTCTACACTCACAGCGCTGCACCTCTACACTCACAGCGCTGCACCTCTACACACACAGCGCTGCACCTCTACACTCACAGCGCTGCACCTCTACACTCACAGCGCTGCACCTCTACACTCACAGCGCTGCACCTCTACACTCACAGCACTGCACCTCTACACTCAGCACTGCACCTCTACACTCACAGCACTGCACCTCTACACTCACAGCACTGCACCTCTACACTCAGCACTGCACCTCTACACTCACAGCACTGCACCTATACACACAGCACTGCACCTCTACACTCACAGCACTGCACCTCTACACTCACAGCACTGCACCTATACACTCAGCACTGCACCTATACACTCACAGCACTGCACCTCTACACTCACAGCACTGCACCTATACACACAGCACTGCACCTCTACACTCACAGCACTGCACCTATACACTCACAGCACTGCACCTATACACTCAGCACTGCACCTCTACACTCACAGCACTGCACCTATACACACAGCACTGCACCTATACACACACAGCACTGCACATCTACACTCACAGCACTGCACCTCTACACTCAGCACTGCACCTATACACACAGCACTGCACCTCTACACTCACAGCACTGCACCTCTACACACACAGCACTGCACCTCTACACTCACAGCACTGCACCTCTACACACAGCACTGCACCTCTACACTCACAGCACTGCACCTCTACACTCACAGCACTGCACCTCTACACTCAGCACTGCACCTCTACACTCACAGCACTGCACCTCTACACTCACAGCGCTGCACCTCTACACTCACAGCGCTGCACCTCTACACTCACAGCGCTGCACCTCTACACTCACAGCGCTGCACCTCTACACTCACAGCGCTGCACCTCTACATTCACAGCGCTGCACCTCTACACTCACAGCGCTGCACCTCTACACTCACAGCGCTGCACCTCTACACTCACAGCGCTGCACCTATACACTCACAGCGCTGCACCTATACACTCACAGCGCTGCACCTATACACTCACAGCACTGCACCTATACACTCACAGCACTGCACCTATACACACAGCACTGCACCTATACACAATACAGCCCTGCACCTATACACACAGCACTGCACCTATATACACAGCACTGCACCTATACACTCACAGCACTGCACCTATACACAATACAGCCCTGCACCTATACACACAGCACTGCACCTATACACTCACAGCACTGCACCTATACACTCACAGCACTGCACCTATACACTCACAGCACTGCACCTATACACTCACAGCACTGCACCTATACACAATACAGCCCTGCACCTATACACTCAGCACTGCACCTATACACACAGCACTGCACCTATACACACAGCACTGCACCTATACACTCACAGCACTGCACCTATACACTCACAGCACTGCACCTATACACTCACAGCACTGCACCTATACACACAGCACTGCACCTATACACACAGCACTGCACCTATACACTCACAGCACTGCACCTATACACTCACAGCACTGCACCCATACACAATACAGCCCTGCACCTATACACTCAGCACTGCACCTATACACACAGCACTGCACCTATATACACAGCACTGCACCTATACACACAGCACTGCACCTATACACACAGCACTGCACCTATACACTCACAGCACTGCACCTATACACTCACAGCACTGCACCTATACACTCACAGCACTGCACCTATACACACAGCACTGCACCTATACACTCACAGCACTGCACCTATACACACAGCACTGCACCTATACACTCACAGCACTGCACCTATACACACAGCACTGCACCTATACACACACAGCACTGCACCTATACACACAGCACTGCACCTATACACACAGCACTGCACCTATACACTCACAGCACTGCACCTATACACTCACAGCACTGCACCTATACACTCACAGCACTGCACCTATACACTCACAGCACTGCACCTATACACTCACAGCACTGCACCTATACACACAGCACTGCACCTGTACACTCACAGCACTGCACCTATACACACAGCACTGCACCTATACACACAGCACTGCACCTATACACTCACAGCACTGCACCTATACACACAGCACTGCACCTATACACTCACAGCACTGCACCTATACACACAGCACTGCACCTATACACTCACAGCACTGCACCTATACACACACAGCACTGCACCTATACACACAGTACTGCACCTATACACTCACAGCACTGCACCTATACACTCACAGCACTGCACCTATACACTCACAGCACTGCACCTATACACTCACAGCACTGCACCTATACACACAGCACTGCACCTATACACACACAGCACTGCACCTATACACTCACAGCACTGCACCTATACAGACGGTCCCGCACCTATACAATCAGCGCTGCACCTATACACTCACAGCACTGCACCTATACACACGGCCCTGCACCTATACACTCGGCCCTGCACCTATACACACAGCACTGCACCTATACACTCACAGTACTGCACCTATACACACGGTCCTGCACCTATACACACAGCGCTGCACCTATACACACGGCCCTGCACCTATACACTCGGCCCTGCACCTATACACTCGGCCCTGCACCTATACACTCACAGCACTGCACCTATACACTCACAGTACTGCACCTATACACTCACAGCACTGCACCTATACACTCACAGCACTGCACCTATACAGACGGTCCTGCACCTATACACACAGCGCTGCACCTATACACTCACAGCACTGCACCTATACACTCACAGCACTGCACCTATACACTCACAGCACTGCACCTATACACTCACAGTACTGCACCTATACACACAGCACTGCACCTATACACACAGCACTGCACCTATACACACAGCACTGCACCTATACACTCACAGCACTGCACCTATACACTCACAACACTGCACCTATACACTCAGCGCTGCACCTATACACACGGTCCTGCACCTATACACACAGCACTGCACCTATACACTCAAAGCACTGCACCTATACACTCACAGCACTGCACCTATACACTCACAGCACTGCACCTATACACTCAGCGCTGCACCTATACACACGGTCCTGCACCTATACAATCAGCGCTGCACCTATACACTCACAGCACTGCACCTATACACACGGCCCTGCACCTATACACTCGGCCCTGCACCTATACACACAGCACTGCACCTATACACTCACAGTACTGCACCTATACACATGGTCCTGCACCTATACACACAGCGCTGCACCTATACACACGGCCCTGCACCTATACACTCGGTCCTGCACCTATACACTCACAGCACTGCACCTATACACACGGTCCTGCACCTATACACACAGCGCTGCACCTATACACTCACAGCACTGCACCTATACACTCACAGCACTGCACCTATACACTCAGCGCTGCACCTATACACACGGTCCTGCACCTATACACACAGCGCTGCACCTATACACTCACAGCACTGCACCTATACACACGGTCCTGCACCTATACACACAGCGCTGCACCTATACACTCACAGCACTGCACCTATACACTCACAGCACTGCACCTATACACTCACAGCACTGCACCTATACACACGGTCCTGCACCTATACACACAGCGCTGCACCTATACACTCACAGCACTGCACCTATACACTCACAGCACTGCACCTATACACACGGTCCTGCACCTATACACACAGCGCTGCACCTATACACTCACAGCACTGCACCTATACACACGGTCCTGCACCTATACACACAGCACTGCACCTATACACTCACAGTACTGCACCTATACACACAGCACTGCACCTATACACTCACAGCACTGCACCTATACACACAGCACTGCACCTATACACTCACAGCACTGCAGCTGTACACTCACAGCACTGCACCTATACACTCAGCGCTGCACCTATACACACGGTCCTGCACCTATACACACAGCACTGCACCTATACACTCACAGCACTGCACCTATACACTCACAGCACTGCACCTATACACTCACAGCACTGCACCTATACACACAGCACTGCACCTATACACACAGCACTGCACCTATACACTCACAGCACTGCACCTATACACTCACAGCACTGCACCTATACACTCAGCGCTGCACCTATACACACGGTCCTGCACCTATACACACAGCGCTGCACCTATACACTCACAGCACTGCACCTATACACTCACAGCACCTTCTATGCCATCCGAAGGACACCCTACCATCTGAAGCCACCAGTGAGGGTCTGGCTAAAAATCTTCGACTCCATCATCGCCCCAATCCTCCTGTATGGCAGCGAAGTCTGGGGTCCTCACACCTACCCAGACTGGTCAAAGTGGGACTCCAGTCCAACAGAAATATTCCACCTGGAATTCTGCAAGCACCTTCTCCAGGTCCATCGGAGCACCTCCAACAGTGCTTGTCGGGCCGAGCTGGGCAGATTCCCTCTACACCTAACAGTTCTAAAGAGGGCGCTGTCATTCCGGGCTCACCTGCATAGGAGCAATCCAAGCTCCCACCACCATAAAGCCCTGATACATGAAGGTGAAACAGAAAAACCCCCGGAACAGCCCAGCCAAACCCAACCGGAGCAGAACACCAATCACAACAACCTGACAAAAGCCGGAATTAGGAAGATGGCAGATGAAGGCCAGGAGAGGTATGTCAGTGACTGGAAGAATGATATCATCAGCTCACAGAAACTGACCATGTACCGGAGCCTACAGAGAGACTACAGACTGGCCCCATATCTGGAGAAACTCCCGGACCCCAGAGACCGCCAGATCCTGAGCCGATATAGACTCAGTGCCCACAGTCTGGCCATCGAATGTGGCCGACACAGGCAGAGCTACAAGCCCAGGGAGGAAAGACTGTGCCAACACTGTGATCAGGAGGCCATAGAGGACGAAACCCACTTCCTGCTACACTGCTCCAAATACTCAGCAGTGAGGGACACTCACTTCAGGAGACTCTCACATCTCTTCCCAGACTTCATCACCATGAAGGAGGAAGAGAAAACCTATATCTTGCTGGGAGAAGAAGAGAGAGCGGTGGAGATAGCAGCGCGGTATGTGAGCGAATGTCATAGACTACGAGAAAGAGAACTATGATGCCATGGACTATAGCCCCCAACCTGGACCTGCCCCATCCACCTCCCCTATGCCATGGACTATAGCCCCCACCCTGGATCTGCCCCATCCATCTCCCCTATGCCATGGACTATAGCCCCCACCCTGGATCTGCCCCATCCACCTCCCCCCACAGCTCCTACCCAACATCCCCACAGTTCCTATCCCTATTGCCTTTATACACTTGCTTTGGCAAAACTGATGTGTATTTGGTCCTGCCAATAAAGCTTCTTTGAATCTTGAATCTTGAATCTCACAGCACTGCACCTATACACACGGTCGTGCACCTATACACACAGCGCTGCACCTATACACTCACAGCACTGCACCTATACACTCACAGCACTGCACCTATACACACGGTCCTGCACCTATACACACAGCGCTGCACCTATACACTCACAGCGCTGCACCTATACACTCACAGCACTGCACCTATACACACGGTCCTGCACCTATACACACAGCGCTGCACCTATACACTCACAGCACTGCACCTATACACTCAGCGCTGCACCTATACACACGGTCCTGCACCTATACACACAGCACTGCACCTATACACACACAGCACTGCACCTATACACACAGCACTGCACCTATACACTCACAGCACTGCACCTATACACACAGCACTGCACCTATACACACACAGCACTGCACCTATACACACACAGCACTGCACCTATACACTCACAGCACTGCACCTATACACACAGCACTGCACCTATACACACAGCACTGCACCTATACACTCACAGCACTGCACCTATACACACAGCACTGCACCTATACACTCACAGCACTGCACCCATATACACGGTCCTGCACCTATACACACAGCGCTGCACCTATACACTCACAGCACTGCACCTATACACTCACAGCACTGCACCTATACACACGGCCCTGCACCTATACACTCGGCCCTGCACCTATACACTCACAGCACTGCACCTATACACTCACAGCACTGCACCTATACACACAGCACTGCACCTATACACTCACAGCACTGCACCTATACAGACGGTCCTGCACCTATACACACAGCGCTGCACCTATACACTCACAGCACTGCACCTATACACACGGCCCTGCACCTATACACTCGGCCCTGCACCTATACACACAGCACTGCACCTATACACTTGGCCCTGCACCTATACACTCACAGCACTGCACCTATACACTCACAGTACTGCACCTATACACACAGCGCTGCACCTATACACACGACCCTGCACCTATACACTCGGCCCTGCACCTATACACTCGGCCCTGCACCTATACACTCACAGCACTGCACCTATACACTCACAGCACTGCACCTATACACACAGCACTGCACCTATACACTCACAGCACTGCACCTATACAGACGGTCCTGCACCTATACACACAGCGCTGCACCTATACACTCACAGCACTGCACCTATACACACGGCCCTGCACCTATACACTCGGCCCTGCACCTATACACACAGCACTGCACCTATACACTTGGCCCTGCACCTATACACTCACAGCACTGCACCTATACACTCACAGTACTGCACCTATACACACGGTCCTGCACCTATACAAACAGCGCTGCACCTATACACACGGCCCTGCACCTATACACTCGGCCCTGCACCTATACACTCGGCCCTGCACCTATACACTCACAGCACTGCACCTATACACTCACAGTACTGCACCTATACACTCACAGCACTGCACCTATACACACAGCACTGCACCTATACACTCACAGCACTGCACCTATACAGACGGTCCTGCACCTATACACACAGCGCTGCACCTATACACTCACAGCACTGCACCTATACACTCACAGCACTGCACCTATACACTAACAGTACTGCACCTATACACACAGCACTGCACCTATACACACAGCACTGCACCTATACACTCACAGCACTGCACCTATACACTCACAGCACTGCACCTATACACTCACAGCACTGCACCTATACACTCAGCGCTCCACCTATACACACGGTCCTGCACCTATACACACAGCACTGCACCTATACACTCACAGCACTGCACCTATACACTCACAGCACTGCACCTATACACTCACAGCACTGCACCTATACACACAGCACTGCACCTATACACTCACAGCACTGCACCTATACACTCA